>NC_092074.1:24023960-24041460 GCF_039877785.1 Chaetodon trifascialis | reverse complement strand
TTAGCACGTTCCTGCTAGCAAAGATAGGATGGATGAATGAATGAATGGATGAATGGATGAATGAATGAATGAATGAATGGATGAATGGATGAATGAATGGATGGATGAATGAATGAATGGATGGATGGATGGATGGATGGATGGATGGATGGATGAATGAATGAATGAATGGATGAATGAATGGATGGATGAATGAATGAATGGATGGATGGATGGATGGATGGATGAATGAATGGATGAATGGATGAATGAATGGATGGATGAATGGATGGATGGATGAATGGATGAATGGATGAATGGATGGATGGATGAATGAATGAATGAATGGATGGATGGATGGATGGATGGATGGATGGATGGATGAATGAATGGATGAATGAATGAATGAATGAATGAATGAATGGATGGATGGATGAATGAATGAATGAATGAATGAGTCAGGTCAGGTCGTTTTGTTGTGAACTAACAGAGTGAATTTCCAGCAGGTTTGATCGCAGATCAACAACATCTGTTTCTGTTTCCTGCTAAAACCAGATGAAAGCTTTAGTTGAATTATGATTTGGGAGAATCAGCTGTTTTCTCTCAGCTGTACTCAGATGAGTCAGTTATCGTCCCTCAGTTTTCATATTAGAGCAGAAATTCAATTTGACGGAGATGTCAGGCGCTTTAATTTGAAAGGACGGGCAGTGAGTGTGATGATGGTTCAGACTGAAGAGGAAGAAACAGGAAATGAGCAGAAAGTCTGCTGCTCGTGTGTTTCAGACTCATTCAGCAGATTTTAAAGAAAGCAGCTTTTACGTGAAGACGCAGTGAGACGTGAGACATCATGTGTCTCATGTCTCACGGCTGCTGATGCTCACAGTTCTATAATCATGACGTCAACAACAACAACAAATATTCATCCACACACCTGACATCAGCACACGGTCCGTTCTGTGGAGCGAGGCGCGTACCGCTGAACCTCTGGACCTTCAGCTGTGGAGCTCAGACTGAAGGAAACGAGTCCAACCCGCAGAGACCGAGCTGAAGGGACGTTTGTGCTGTTTGTTCTGTGGCGCAGGTCCGGGTCTTGTTCTCCAAAGGCCCCTTCATCTCCATCTTTGCCAGCGACCCTCACATCATCATCAAAGCCATCAACCAGAACCTGAACAGCGTCCTCAGAGACTCCAACATCAACGGACACGACTACATGAGGAACATCGTCCACCTGCCCGTCTTCCTCAACAGCAGAGGACTGTCCAGCGCCAAGAAGATGTGCGCCTCTGCGCCGGCCAACGGGGACGCCGCCAACACTGAAGGTAACCACGACGATAGAGCAGGGTCAGACCGTGTGGTGGACAGGGACCCCCAAAGGGTCCACAGGACAAATGTGAGGGTCACTGCACAAATATCCGTCTTACCAGATCTTTAATGTCTTCTGCTCTGAAGACAAAGTGAAAGATGATGCCAGAGCAAAGAAAATGACGTGTGTGTGTGTGTGTGTGTGTGTGTGTGTGTGTGTGTGTGTGTGTGTGTGTGTGTGTGTGTGTCTGTGTCTGTCTGTGTCTGTCTGTCTGTCTGTCTGTCTGCAGGTTGGCACGAGGAGTTGGACAGGAAGTTGTCTCAGCACAGTTTGGGAGAATTAACCAAGTTTGGCAGCAAAACGACGCTCAACCGCAGGGTGAGTGTGTGTGTGTGTGTGTGTGTGTGTGTGTGTGTGTGTGTGTGTGTGTGTGTGTGTGTGCGCATGCGTGTGTGTCACAGCTGCTGCTTTCTGTTGAGCTGAAGAGGAAAACACCTCCTGACCTCAAAGACTCTTTCATGTGTCCTGTAATGAAGTTAGCAGCAGCTGCATGTTTGTCTCCAGTCGTCTTTCAGAGACATTCAGTCTGAGTGTGTGTGTGTGTGTGTGTGTGTGTGTGTGTGTGTGTGTGTGTGTGTGTGTGTGTGTGTGTGTGTGTGTGTGTCCAACGTGTCTGTTTGTAGTGTTTGTGTGTAGCAGCAGCTTGTTTTAGTCCATCGATTGATCGATGGATGTTTCCTGACGACTCTTCGATCATGTGACCTGTGTGTTCAGGACACGTACCGGCGCCGTCAGGTGCAGCGCTCGGTGACTCGTCAGATGTCGTTCGACCTGACGAAGCTGATGGTGACGGAGGATTGGTTCAGTGACATCAGCCCACAGACAATGAGGAGGCTGCTCAACATCGTGTCTGTCACAGGTCAGAGGATCAATAATCATCCGATCATGATCGATATCAGCGCTGAGAACAGAAGTTTTTAAGTTCTCAATGATGAATGTGACCAGGAAGCTTCCTCTTCCTGCGTGCAGGTCGTCTGCTGAGAGCCAATCAGATCAGCTTTAACTGGGACCGCCTGGCGTCGTGGATCAACCTGACGGAGCAGTGGCCCTACAGGACGTCCTGGCTCATCCTGTACCTGGAGGAGACCGACGGGGTCCCGGACCAGGCCATGCTCAAGACCATCTACGAGAGGTCAGAGGTCACGCTTATTCCGACTGACGTGTGTTTAAGTGAGAGAGATAACGTGAGATGATTGGCTTCATCTCCAATACGATCAATCAAAGCCAAATCAAATCTGATCAAAGTGAGCGTAATTTCTTATCGAGCTCCAGAAGTACGTGAGCAGAGATGAACCTCAGTGTTTCCCTCAGAGTGTCCAAGAACATCCCGACCACCAAAGACGTGGAGCCTCTGCTGGAGATCGACGGAGACGTTCGCAGCTTCGAGGTCTTTCTGTCCTCCAGGACGCCCGTCCTGACGGCCAGAGACATCCGGACCTTCCTGCCCTGCACCGTCAACCTGGACCCCAAACTGAGGGAGATCATCGCAGGTAACAGTACTGCAATACCACAGCTAATACCAGTACTACTGCTAATACTGCGTCAAACTCAGTGTGTTGTGCCAGATGTTTTCTCTCTTTGATCCAGTTGTTCTCTCTGTTTGATCCAGATGTTTTCTCTCTCTGATCCAGATGTTTTCTCTCTCTGATCCAGATGTTTTCTCTCTGATGTTTTCTCTCTCTGATCCAGATGTTTTCTCACTCTCTGTGATCCAGATGTTTTCTCTCTCTTTGATCCAGATGTTTTCTCTCTCTGATCCAGATGTTTTCTCTCTTTGATCCAGATGTTCTCTCTGTTTGATCCAGATGTTTTCTCTCTGATGTTTTCTCTCTCTGATCCAGATGTTTTCTCACTCTCTGTGATCCAGATGTTTTCTCACTCTCTGTGATCCAGATGTTTTCTCACTCTCTGTGATCCAGATGTTTTCTCTCTCTGTGATCCAGATGTTTTCTCTCTCTGATCCAGATGTTTTCTCTCTCTGATGTTTTCTCTCTGTGATCCAGATGTTTTTTCCCTCTTTGATCCAGATGTTTTATCTCCCTGATCCAGATGTTCGTGCTGCCCGGGAGCAGATGAATATGGGTGGGGTCACGTACCCGCCCCTCCCCCTGCAAGAGGCCCAGCCCCGCCCCACCTCGGTGTACTCTCAGGTGTCGTCGGCGTGCTCTCCCTCTGCCTCCTTCAGCGGACCCTTCAACCAGCCAGCGGGGGGCGTCGTCTCCCCGCAGCCTCACAGCAGCTACTTCAGCGGCATGGCCGGGCCCCAGCACCCCTTCTACAACAGGGTGAGTACAGGCTCCGCCCACAGTCACCTGACGATGTCATCCTTATTGATGTCGTGCAAAGAGGTGAGTTCTGAGTGACTTTTCAGCAAGCCCAAAATATCGACCCTGACTCGCCGTCATCTCGCCTGATTGGCTGAATGGTAGGTTGCGATGTGATGTCATCAGCGCTGTCACACAGCTGCAGACAGTTTCCTGTTCACCTGGTTCAGTTTCTTTGGTTGTTGTGTTTTCTGTCGTCCTCTGCTCACTTTGATTTGATCGAGTCTCTGCTGTCACGCATCGCGGCGTGCAGAAGGTCAAAACTGCGGTTCTCTGGGACGAAACGTTGAAGCGTCAGTGTTTGACGGTCGGTCAGACGTCAGCGTTTGTCCTTCAGCACCAGCTGACAGCACAGACTCTCTTTCAGTTGCCTCCTTCTTGTTGTTGGATGTTGAATCGTCTCCATGAGCATCATTTTGATTTTCCCCCCTCAGCCGTATTTCCCCCATCACCTTTATCAGCCGCCACGCCCACTCATGGCCTCCTCCTACCCATCACAGTTTCACCTCCGCCCACCACCCAAAACCTCGTTTGCTCGGGACGTCTCAGCTGCACCTGTAAGTACATCGGACACCTGGAACACCTGAATGCTTTAACATGAAGCTGTGAACTGTTCAAAGTGTGTCATGATCAAAGCTCGTCGTGTTGATGTGAGAACGTGGATGTTTTTATCGTTTTCATTGTTCTTCGTGTAGAAATACAGAAATGAATGAATGAATCAACAGAACGCTCATCAGGTGTTTTAAACTTCAGTATTAAAGCAAAGTTTAAGTCACTTTTCACTCAGTGTCTCATCAGTCTGAGTTTTGTCCTTTAGATCATTTTATCCTTTATTTTGTCATTAATGGGCTTCCGTAGTTTCATGGTCCTCAATGCCAGAAGAGTTCCCATCATCCTCAGCTGTTTTGCTTCTTGCCTCCTTTTCTTCTGCTGTTGATGACTCCAGGCTTCCTCCGCTCGTCTCTTCTTCTGTGGTTTCTGGGCCTTTGCTGACCTTTGAACCTTGTTTTTAATGGACGAACATTGAGTTTCTGTCAGCCATTGTTCCCGCTCTGTTCTCCATCTGTTCTCCAGATGTTTTCTCTCCAGCTGTTTCATTCCTCACCTGTCTGTCTGTCTGTCTGTCTGTCTGTCTGTCTGTCTGTCTGTCTGTCTGTCTGTCTGCAGTATAAGGTTTCATCTTTGAAAAGGAAGCAGGTATTGAACTCTCCCTCACCTCCTTCTTACCTTCCTTCCTCCCTTCCTTCCTTCCCTCCCTCTGAAATGCTCTGCCTACTACAACTCCCAGCATGCACCTTGCCTGGACTAGCCTGTAGCCTCAGTAGAGTTGGACATGTTTGATGTGCTCAGAGTGACCTTTGACCCTACAGCTTACCCACTGAGCTGCCCCCCCCCCCCACCCCCCCCCAATCACACAGGCGTCCCACCTTGTCCTGCACACTGTAAAAAATGGTGTTAAAAGTTAATGACAAACTAAACAAACAGCAGACTGAATGCTGACGATCCGTCCTGGAAATGATTACACGTGTGTGTGTGTGTGTGTGTGTGTGTGTGTGTGTGTGTGTGTGTGTGTGTGTGTATGTATACACACCCTCAGCAGGTTCGCGGTCTGATGGTAGTCGTTGGAGACGTTTGTTTTTTGCCTCTTTGGTCCGTCTCTCTTCCGTTTGCTCGTCGTAGAACAGAAACATCTTGAGCGTCTTCGTAGTTCACCGTCCTCCTGCCTCCCATTCGAAGCCGGGAATCAAACGTTTGCATCTTTGTGTTCAGGGTTCGGCGTCCGTGGTGTCGGGCGCTCCGGCCGTGCTGCTCAGCTCCATGGCGACCGAGGCCGTCTGCGAGCGCGTGCGGCAGATCGACGGCATCGACCAGAGCATGATGGGACAGTACAGCGCCACCATCAGAAAGGTCAGCGCCGCCGGGCTGCATGCGGATCAGCTGTGAGTCCGAGATGATCAGTGAGACAAAGGTTTCTACGTGATGAGTGAATTTCCTCCATCTTGTTTTCAGGCCAACGTTAACGGCCGAGTTTTGTCTCAGTGCAACATCGACGAGCTGAAGAAGGAGATGAACATGAACTTTGGAGACTGGCAGCTCTTCAGAGCCACGGTGGGTCCACCAATTATTAGTTTCCCAACGATAAACTGACTGTTTTAAATATCGTTGTGTTCAATTAAAACTCAAAAACCAGCAAATGTTCAATTTAAAAGATTGAACCAGTGACGTTTTGCCATTTTTGCTCAAATTTTTTTTAATAATTGTTCAGTTAAAAAACAGCTGCCAGTTGGTTTTCTGTCCTAATCGATTAATCGATTGATCGATTGATTGTTTCAGCTCTAAAGTGATGTGTTGGATATGAAACAGGACAGTAAAATGATAAAAAAAAAAAATAAAAAAAAAACTTGACTGGTGACTGGTGATCAGATTGTGGCGTATTGATCGATTAGTGAAATCTGCTGTCGTCTGCAATCGATTCATTTGGTGAAGCTGCGACTGTTTTAACATGTTTAATTTTATTTTTACAATCAAACCTTTAATGTTACAGATTATTTTACTGTAGCATGCTAACGTTAGCATGTTATGTTAGCATGCTAACATTAGCATGCTAACATAACTCAGTCAACTCTGGATGGAAACTGCTCAGTTGCTTATCACAGGGTCACTAATTGTCTTTAATGCTGCACATCCTTCTGATGATAAACAACAATGAAAGTAAAGATTTTAGTTTATCTTCGACCTTTGACCTCAGACTCTCTGAACTGTCTCCTCCACTGTCCAGGTTCTGGACCTGCGTCACATAGAGAGTCAGGTGCTGCACGAGGAAACTGCCAGTGAGCAAGGCAGCGTCGTGGGAGGTCACGCCGAGGTGGGAAGGCGAGCGGTGGCTCCGCCTCACGCTGGCGCCGACAACACAGACGCTTCGCCGATGTACAGCTTCAACCTGAGCTTCGAGGAGCTGAGCACTGTGGGACTGGATGATCCAGCAAGACACGGAAACGCACAGTGGATGGTAATCCAGAACCAGAATCCTTCATCTTTAAGACCAAATGACTGTAACACCCACAGGAAGAAGGACCTCAGCGGCTGTGCTGATTGGTCCATCAAACAGGAAACAGATTTATTTAATGTTTGGGTTCTTGATGACGGTTAGTCTTCAGCTGTCAGAGCTGAGAAATGAAGACCTGAATAACCTGAAAATGATTCATTCAGCATTCACTTCAGGAAAGACATTCAGGTATTGATAATCAATCGATTGTTAGAGTCACTGATTAACAAAGACTCAGAGTTTCTCAGATCACGTGAATTCAATTCAGTGATTCGAGTCTCTTACTTTGAAATGAATCTTCTTGTTACCTGTTGGGTGTCACTCAGGTGAGCAGCTCTGATGCTCAGAGTCAACAGGAAGCTGGAGGAAGTTTCTTCCAACGGGACACAAACTCTTCTTCTGTGCTCCTTCTGTCCTCAGGGTGGCGCCCACCGAACCGCCAGCATGACCAGCCTGAACTCACAGGAGTCCTCCAACGACATTGGCAAGCTGACGGACAAGCAGCAGGCCGAGTACCGCAACGCTTACCAGGAGTACATCGCCCAGATGGCCCAGCTGGAGATGGGCGGCGGCGGCGGAGAGAGGCCTGTCCAACCACAGCCAGGACAGTTCATGACATCATCTTCAGAGGACAAGAGCAAAGATGGCGGTGACCAGGACGGACGCAAATCCTTCAATAAGAGGACTGGTGCCAAACCGGCGGCAGACAACACCGACTTCTCCAACGGTGATGCTCTGGACCCCATCACAGAGGAGGATGAGAAGGGTGACCACGGGTCTTCCAAGTCCCTGCTGACCCGCAAGACCTCGGCCGAAAGAGGCGGGCTGTTCCAGGGCGCTGCCGACCTGAAGCTGAAGGCCGGTGGCGGGCTGCGCTACCAGAAGCTGACCAGTGATGACGAGGAGTCCGAGGAGTCTGATAATGCTCCCCTGCTGAAAGACGGCAAGAAGGTGGTCGACCCCAAACTTCCTGGCGGCTCGCTGGCACTGAAGGGTAAAGACTACCTTTCAGACGCCATGTTGGACAAGAAGGACTCGTCGGACTCAGGCGTGCGGTCCAACGAGAGCTCCCCCAATCACTCGCTGCAGGACGAAGAGGCGGACCTGTCCCAGCTGGAGAGGGCCAACCTGATCGAGCTGGACGAGGAGAGCCTGGCCAGGAAGCGAGGCCTTCCCAGCAGCCTCAGCGGCCTCCAGGACCCGGCCGTCGCCCGCATGTCCATCTGCTCCGAGGACCAGTGCAGCCTGCTGGCCAGCAGCCCCGAGGAGAGCTGGCCCTCGTCCAAGAGCTACAACCTGAACCGCACGCCGAGCAACGTGACACTCAACAACAACACCAACGCCCAGCAGGGCACCCGCGCCCGCCCGCCTGCGGAGGGCTCCACCTCCTCCAACCCCACCTCCTCATCCTCCAGTGATGTCATCATCTCCCCGAGCTCCGGGACCACCGGCACCTCCGGCACCACTGCCGCCACCAGGCCGGGGCCGAACAACGAGAACGTCCGCGTGGTCCACCTGAAGAGGGGCCTGAAGCCCGGAGACCCGCCGGAGATCTGCACCGTGTCGTCTGACACCGTCACGTTCGGCGAGGAGCGAGAGAGCATCCTGTGACCTCCTGGTGACCCGTGAAGATCAGGAGAGCGCTGAGGGTCCGACCAGGAGCCGTCATTCGGTGGCGGTGAGGAGTGAAGAGCGGCTGCTGGTGGACTCGTAGTTGATCCTGTAGTTGCTCAGTGGTGGTTTGCTGCATGCTCACAGCCGTCGTCAGTAGATGAAAGTGTAGAAAGTAGAAGCTGCTGCATGTTGTTGTTGTTGTTGTTGTTGTTGTTGTTGTTGTTGTCTCACATCATTTGCACATTATTATTTAATATTGCATTGCTGGTGCACCTAGAGCGAAGGGTCAAAGGTCGAGTCTTTTTGTCGCCTGTAGATTTTTACTGAACATTTCTGGAAATTAAGGGAAAAATATCAGATTTGAACGAAACTTGAAAACCGACAGAACGTTTGTGGTGTCTGAGCTTTTACTTTGAAGGAGCTGCAGATGGCGGCAGGAAGCCTGAAAGCTGTTCTGTCTTAACGTCAGTGGCCTCGCTGTAACACAGTTCGCAGTCGGAGAGCAGAGGAAGTATTTTATTTTGAAATGTTCGGTCAGATATTTAACAAGAACAAGTTTGATTCTGCAGTGACGCCCCCTTGTGGTTCCCTCTAATAACACATTTTATTGTGAAATTGAAACAGTTCGAGCTGAAGAGCTTGAACCTGAACCAGAGTCTGGTCACGATCACAGAACAACCGTCAGGAACATGTTTCTGATGCTGAAAGGTCTGAACTCACAGATCTGGGATCAGATCAAAAGGCGACTCTGGGATTTCAAATGATTTTTACCTCAAACTAAATCTCAGTCTGAAGCTGGTTTGACTTAAAGATGATGTCACGCTGAACTTTGACCTTTCTGTAAAAAAAAGCTTTCTTTCTTGTGTTTGACGTTGAAAAGATGCTCACGTCACCTCTGTCCTCTGATTGGCTCTCATCTGAAGACATCAACGTTAAAAACAGATTTGATTGGAGAATGAGGTGGTGAAAGTTAAAGTGATGAATGTCATTTTATCTTTTCTGTGAGTTTGATCATTTTTACTGAAAGTCATTCAGATGAAGTTAACGTGAACTCGTGTGTCAGTATTAACGCTGATCTCGTGTCAGTTTACAGTGTTTGTGTTTATGTGAAGAGACAAAAAGTTGTTTTCAGTCAAATCAACAAATCAGTGATTCAGGCTGAGACCCGGAGGCTTTTATTCTGAAGGAGTTGCTTTAATGAATCAATTATCACGAAAATGAACTGATTGGTCGTCTGAGTAAAAAACATGTGAAGACATCGTCTTGATGAGCTTTTCGTTTTCTGACCTTTGAAAATAATAATTAAATAATATTAATGAAACAGATCAATAATGAAAACAACGATTGGCTGTTTGTGATCAGAGCAGATCGACTTCAGATCAGCTGATTGTTGAAGAGAAGAAAGCAACATTTTGTGTGGTGAAGTAGAATATGTGTATGCAGTAACGCAGTAGTACAGTAATGCAGTAATGCAGTATAACAGTATCGTATGTGTTCCCGTGAAGCTGCACGTTGATGTTTGTGACTCGTCGTCGTCGCGGCGCTCTCAGCTGATCTCACCTCAAAAAATAAAACCTGGATGTTGAACGTTGATGCTTTCTGACTGTTTTCATCCCTTCCAGGAGTTTAGTTTTAATAAACACTTCCCTCTGAAGTACTGAAGTACAAAGACAGTGGAAATACTCCAGTAGAAGTACCTCTAACAGTGCAGTACTTTGTGTTCTACTTTCCAGCTGAGAAAATGTTCAGGTGCTTCTGATGAGTTTCACCACCAGGAAGCGACATTTGTTCACAATCTGACAGCCGACAGGAAGCTTTAAGGTTAAAAAACAGAAAAAAGTCAAAACAGAAACTTTGCAGTGAAAAATTCAATCTGATGCTCAAAAACTTGAATTTATTGTAGAAAAGTTTACAGTTTTCATAACATTTCAGTGTTTTTGGAGGAAAAGCAAATAGAAAATGTCAGATTTTATTTTTTTAACTGCTGAAGAGAAACTTTTACTGTTCAAGCTTTCAACCAGAACAGGAAGCACACACTCTCTCCTGTCACAATAAAGGTTCTCTGAGATAGAGGAAGTTCTTTGTTTTCAGAAGAGGAGTCCTGGTCCACTTCCTGTCAGAGAAAAATTCAGAAAATGGATCCAAAATAAGTCTGAAAGGAATGACACTTCCTGCAGGATTTTCAAAATAAGACTAAAAAGCATTAATAACAAAAAGGTCCTGTTTTATTGTGTCACAGATTCAGATTTCCTGTGTTGTCCCACAGCAAGGAAGCTTTGTCTTGTCAAAGTAAAAGTCATTTTTCTAAATGTGATAAGATCCGGATCCAAACCGTCCCAACACGCTGGTTTCAGCGTCCTCAGGACTCCGTGGACGTGAAGAGAAATGTCAAAGGACTCTGGTGTTTCTTCTCCTCATTTCACTCGTCGCAGGTCAAACAGGGTCATCGAAAACCTCCAGAGACTCAAACTGAGTGGAGTGAAGAAGTCGAAGACGCTGCGAACAACCTGCCGACTGCAGGACACTCTGCCGAGTCCCCCGAGGTCAAAGTCCAAGAAAAGGTCCAAACACCTGCAGGAGACAAACGTCAATCAAGTTCAGAGACTGAAAGAGTTTCCATGTGAGAACAAACAGGACAGACGGACACCAGGATGTCCACAGGCTTTTATTGTGGCGGGAGAAATGGCGCCACCTGCTGCCCATTAACGGCAGGATGGAAACAAGAATTCATTCACATTCAAAGTGTGAAACATCTGGACGGAAACCAGCTGCTGCTGAGCTGAAAGCTGAAGGAGAAGACGAGAAACTGACCTCAGATCAGATCAGACAGAACGAGAGAAACACGACCGTGACGAAGAACATTTTAACGAAGCCTCGCTACGCACGGCTAGCGGCGTTAGCATTGTAGCTGTGGTCACTGTGTGTGTGTGTGTGTGTGTGTGTGTGTGTGTGTGTGTGTGTTCTCACCACACACGGTCAGTGCTGCAGCGTCCGGCCGTCCTTGACCTCACGGTCCGTCTCTGTGAACTGGATGGACTGCAGAGACACAAAGATGAGTCCAGAGGTCAAAGGTCAAATCCTGTCTGTCCACAAACTGTTAATAAAGTTTTTTGATTGTTTTCTGAACGTGACTGAAGGAATATTAGAAGGACAGCGTCGCTCGTAATCAACAGAATCATGATCAGAATTCTGATTGTTATGAAAGTGATTGATCTGCAGTGATCAGCTGATTAATCGATCAGTTCATCGATCAGTTGCCTCTTTTTCAAACACGATTCTCAGGTTTTCTTCATCTCTGCTGACGACAAGCTGAATTTCTTTCTGATAAATCGACACGCGTCCTCATCATCATCATCAAAACGTGATTGGTCCAGCTCATCAGGCTCAGTCCTGTCACACCTGCTCAGGTTCACAGACCTGAGCCACCAGGTCCTGGTCTGAGACTCTGATTTGTATCTGAAATGATTTCCTGTTTGTTTCCACAATAAAGGTCGCTGTCCTGATCAATAAACTGCACTTCAGCAGGTTTGGGTTTACAGACTCGTTGCCTTGACAACAGCTCCAGATTCTCATGTCGATCCAGTTCAGGATCTAATGGTGGTTTAAGGTGGATCTGGTCTGAAGAGATCTGGATCACATCTGGATTTTCCACAAACAAAAAACAAAAACCTTTTCATGATTTTATTAAAGTCACTAACATATTTATTTCCACTGCTTCTCAAACTCTGGTCCCCGGACCCCCGCGGGTCTTCTGAGCTTTTTCTTTTTGTCTTTGAGCTGAAAAACTCTTCGAATCTGTTTCTGGATCACTTTTTACAGTTAACTCACATCGTGACGGATCTATAATCGATAATCTGATCAATACATGTATCTTTAGATCAACAGTGAAGATTCATCAAATAATCAAACATGAACAGTCATGAAACAAAAACAGCCGTCTGAGCTGATCAGAGCTGATCAGCTGACTGATATCAGTCATCGATCCTGTCTCCTACCTGACAGGTGTGGGTCTTGGTACCGGAGCTCCGGCCGCTCTCTGACCGCTCACCGGCCGGGCAGGACGCGTCCAGCTCGGTCTGCAGGTCCAGGATGTAGTCGATGACGTGCTGCAGGATCTCCACCCTGCTGGCGGCCCGTCCGGGCGGCAGACCCGGAACCAGCTGCCGCAGCAGCCGGTAGCACAGGCTCATGTCCTGCAGCAGGAGCACCGGGACCTGCGCGGCGTCTTCCGCCGCCGCCGCCGCCGCCGCCGGGCTCTTGTACCGGGAGAAGCTCTGGGAGAAGCCCCGCAGAGGGCAGCGGAGGCTCCGGCGGCTCGGGCTCAGCGCGCTGCTGCCCGCAGACAGCACCGGGCTGCCGGCTCTCATGGCTCCTGTCAGGCGGTGAGACAACCGGAGCGGAGCGGAGCGGACAGCCGCAGACGGACTGACGGACTGACGGAGGCTGCAGGAATAAAAACAGAATGATCAATAAATGTTGTGAAGTCACAGAAACATCTTCAAACTGAGCTGAACTGAGCTTCTTATAGAGCCGCTGTGGGCTCAGCTGGACGCTCATTGGCTCTCACCTGAGTCAGTCATCACCTCGAGCGAGCTGATTGGTCCCCCAGCGAGCAGTCTGTGAGTCCTGCAGCTCACCTGTTACCTGTCCGCGGCTCGACGTCACTTCACGCTGTTTTCTTCATTTGTTTTGATCAGGAAGTAAAAAAAATAAAATATGAGATTTAGAAAACACTGGAGGGTGGACAAAATAACATGAACAGCCACAGTCCAAACCACTGATGTTTACTCTCAGCTTCGTTCATGAACTTTAATTAACTTTAATTAGCTTTAATTAGCTTTAATTAGCTTTGATTGAAAGGCGTCTGTGCTGATGATGCGTCTCAGCAGACACCTGAACGCCTCACAGCAAAGCAGCAAAGCTGTAATCAGTCAGACTGAAACGTTCCACGTTAACGTGTTGAGACGCTTTCAGTTCAGACTTCAAGTTCACCGAAGAGGTGAGAGCTGGGGGGGGGGGGCAGAGACACACAAAAGACACACAAAAAAACACACAAAAACACAATAAACAGCCAGTTTTACTTTGTGTTGTACTTCTTGTTTTTTTCCTTTTATTTGACACGAACGTGTCAAACACACGATGAACTTAACGTCCTTTGTCTTCACATCGTAAAGGACGAGACCTGCAGACTGGATCCAGACTGTGGAGCTGCAGCAGGACAGCAGGTCTCTGGAGACCCGGCAGAGAGGAGACCGATGGACCTGCAGGACTGGAGACATCAGATTGTCTGAGGCTGGAGTGAAGGTGAAAGGTCAAAGTGTCTCACACGTCTCCTTGTTGGTAGAAGTCTTTGTTCCTTCAGTTTGAAGGAGCTTCAGGACACATCAGACCTGTAAGGTAACTGTCAGCGTGACGTCTGATTGGACGCTGAGAGCTTGAGAGCAACTGAAGGACTCTTGAGGACGCCGGCCTGAGACGCTCTGTGAGCGCTGCCGCTGTTCAGACTGATCTGGGGTCAGCGGGGCTCATCGTCCACACTCGTGCTGCCTTTCATCGTCATTCATATGAAAATCAATAATTAAATCAGCTCCTGAGACGAGCTGATTTCCATCCAGAACAAGTGATGATGAAAGCAGGAGGAAGATGACCTCTGACCTCCACTGGCCAGTAAACAAACAGGAAGAGGACAAACAAACAGGGACGGAAAACAAACAAGAAAAAAAACATGAATTTTCCTGAAAACAGGAAGTTTGTCCTGAAATTTGAGATTAAACTTGTTTTTGAAGAAACAAGCTACAAGTTAGCATTCGATGCTAAATGAAACAGCTGTCCCTCCAGCCCTTCACAGTAAAAGCACCCCAGCCCTTCACAGTAAAAGCGTTGGCAGCTCCGGTGCTGCAGCAGTTGTTCACTGATCAGAATGTCGGCGGTTCGATTCCCGGCCTGCAGATCTTGGCTCCATGGGTGTGTGAGAAGTTATCGCGCCTGACAGCAGGCAGACTCACTGTTCACATGATGAATTCACCTCTTCCTGTTTGTTTAACGCATCACTTCCTGTGTGCAGTCTGCAGCGTGTCACGTGGTCGAGCCGCCTGGAAACAGACAGACTGACTGTTTTACGAGCGCGTCAGTCAGACGCTCGTTTTCTCCAGTTAATTACACGTTGGACAAACTGAACCCACAGACGCATTTTCAGCATTTCTGAAATCCTTCTGTCTGATCTGAAGCAGCTGAGTCCGACACAAACGGTTTGTTCTGAGTTTCATTTGGAGAAATGTGATGATGAAGAGCAGAGGATGAAGAAAGTTCTCAATTACTTCTTTGAGCCGACGAGTCCTCGATTTCAGAGAGAAACAGAAAAAAGCGCCGTCTCATTTTTAGCTGATGACAATCGACTTTACTGACGCGACTGATGTCAGCACGTACAGCTAGCTAATAAACTGACGTTAGCTGCATCAGCTGATCGAAAACTTCGTCCCCGGCCGCCTTTTCACTGCTTCCAGCTGGGAAATATGAAATATGACGACCAGCCGATGTACGATCATGCTAACAGGCTAAAGCTAACAGGTCCCATGTGATGACATCATGTTGGCCTGCAGAGCTCTTGAACGCAACATGATTTCAGACAAACATAACGAACGGACACGTTCAGGTGACGCTTTAAGCTTTAGAACGATGTTTTTAGGCCTTCAGGGTGAAGAGCGACTCGTGCTCGGCTGGCATGATGCAGCGCGACTGTGAGAGCAAGAACACACACGCGTGCACACACACACACACACACACACACACACACACACTAAGGTGACCATGTGAAGGTTTGCTGAGCGTCGCCTCGCTGACGTTCAGCTTCTGCAGGAACTCTGAACATTTGCAAGACAAACAACAAAAGTCTGTTGAGCAGCACACACACTCACGCACACACACACACACACACACACACACACACACACACACACACACACAGTGTCCTCTGTTATGAAAATGTGTGTGAGTAACAGTAAAAGCCCTCTGTGGCGTCAGGATTTGAATGCTCGCCGGCGGCTGCAGGGCGTGTTTTGCATGTTCCAGCTGCGACGGCGCGACCTGCAGAGCTGCAGCGATAAGATGCAAAGTGTCATTACGGTTCAGACGCAGTCAAATGAGACAGAAAGACATCACACACAGACTCAGGACAGACATGTCTGTCCAACACCTCTGTCCTCTGATGGTCCTCTTTGGTTGAGTTCAGCAGCTCCACAGACAGAGACAGACAAGAGCTGAAGACAAACACATCATCATCATCATCATCATCATCATCATCATCATCATCATCATCATCATCATCATCATCATCATCAGCTGCCTCCGAGCTCCACATGTAACAGCCAATCAGTCTGACCTTGAACTGACTGTGTGTTTGTTCCATGTCTTTGTTGCTCTGTGTGTGTGCGTGCGTGCATGTGTGTGTGTGTGTGATGCATTCAGGGGCAGCTGTTGCAGCTGGACAGCTGCAGGGCTGCAGGGACCCCCGGGGCCCTTGGGGCCCTCGGGGCCCTCGTGCTGGTTGTTGGCAGCGTCCAGGACTCTGTCCCGTCACCTGGGAGGAGGGAAGGACTGAGGACGGGGGATGGAAGGCAGCCACGTGGACCCCCCCCCCCCCCCCCCCCCCCCAGCTGGGCCAGGAAATGTCAGGAGCAGCATCTGGTGTGAGCTGCAGAGCCAGCAGCCTCCTCTTCATCATCTTCATCCTCTTTTAATCAGCAAACAGACACACTTCAGAACACACTGATGGAGACACAAGGACGACGTGTGTGTGTGTGTGTGTGTGTGTGTGTGTGTGTGTGTGTGTGTGTGTGTGTGTGTGTGTGTGTGTGTGTGTGTGTGTGTGTGTGTCAAAACAACATAAATAAAACAGAAACAAAGAGTTTGAAGGCAAAATCACATCAGCTGCAATAAATAAACGATGAGACTGGAGGGAAACAATCTTCATCAGCTCCGCTCATCACCCTGAGTACTTCTACTCAACACAGACAGTATTTGTACACTGAGTACTTCTACTCAACACAGACAGTATTTGTACACTGAGTACTGCTACTCAACACAGAGAGTATTTGTACACTGAGTACTTCTTCCAGGCCTACAGTCAGGCTGATGGAGGCTGATGGGGGTCAGTCGTGGTGTAATGGCGCCATCTAGAGGCTGAAAGAGTTTGCATTTCATTTAACAATGAAGACAACAACTCCCACAATGCATCACTGCTTCCCGAGCTCTGACTGACCTGAATGTGTCGTTATCACCTCCAGCAGGTGGAGCCACAGACCAGGTAACATCCAGGTGTGCAGGTGAGAACAGGATGGAGTCACTGACGGAGCACATCAACACACACACACGCTGTGTAACTTGTAACGGACCCCCCTGCCCTGGGGTGTGGCTTTCCTGTTGAATAAATGATTGCCCCCCCCCCCGGCGGTGACATTTACACCCAGCAGAGTCACTTTAAAGCAGCGCTGATGGATCCTGTTTCACCCCTCGGTGCTGCGTTCAAAGTCAGCTGGGACATCCAGTAGACCTGAGGTTCAGGACCTAAAGCTGCTCTTTTCTGCCGTCTCATGTCTCTCTGCTGTCTGTCCCTCTGTCCCTCTGTGTTTGTCTCCTGTGCTCTGCAGCAGCCACGTGTGTGTGAGCTCTCTGATCTCTGCTCTCTGCCTGCAGGCCGATCAATAAGTCTGATCAGGTTATTCTGGATCAACACAACAGACTGCGGCTTTGATCACGTGACCCTCAGACGCATTGATCTGTGGGTCCACAGTGTCTTTGTGTCTTTGTGAGGACCAGATTTTGTGTTTCGACCCTTCAGCTTCAGAACGACTCACCTGATGTTACACCTGTCTCCGTCACATGACCTCACTTCCTGTCATAATTACTCTGACCGCTAGAGGTCGACCTCCACGAACGCTGTCAGAGCAGTGAGTTACGACAGAGCGACGGCCGACGCTGATGTTTTTAGATTTTCTTCAGTTTGACTTCTCACGGGGAAACGCTCTGTTTCAAAGCTGCGAGGAACTTTTAACGTGTCGCTGACGTTTCCTGTTCGCTGAGTTCCTCTTCCTCCAGCAGGTTTCCACCGAACGCTGCGTTTGAGCTCCTCTCCATCAACAACATGCAAAGCTGTCTGAGCGGATCCATAACGGACGG
>NC_092074.1:23913960-24018960 GCF_039877785.1 Chaetodon trifascialis | reverse complement strand
TGGGAGGACTCGATCACACACACACAGACACACGCACGCACGCACGCACGCACGCACGCACGCACGCACGCACGCACGCACGCACACACCGCCTGAGGTCAGTACAGGAAGGTGGGAAATGAGGGACAGGAAGCAGGTGTTTGGCCCCGTCTGACCTCAGACGAGGCCAAACACCCGCGCATGTGTGCGTGTGTGTGCTCATGTGTGTGTGTGTGCACGCAAGTGTGTGCATGCGTGTGTGCACGCGTGTGTGCGTGTGTGTGTGTGATCGAGTCCTCCCAGTTCATCAGTGTGAAGCAGAGCTGAACAGGAAACTGAGTGAAAACAGACTGAGGACAAAAGTCAATTTTCTCTAAAATAATTCTTAAAACTGGTTTTTGCCACATTAAACAAAATAATAAAGGTTTTCAAAGAATTACTGTGAAGTAAAAAGTTCAACATTTCCTCTGAGATGGAGCAGAAATACTCAATTAAAGTACAAGTGCAAGTGTGGCAAAGACACATTCAGTGTCAGACGCAGTACAACACAGTACTTGATGCAGTAGACGCAGTAAAAATACAATCAGCAGCCTCACACAGTTAGCTTAACGGCTAGCTTTGTTAGCACTGAACTGAACTCAGACACAAAAACTTTATTAACAAATTAAAAATCAACAGCTGTGATAAAGACAGAGACGAGTCCAGCAGGACAGAAGACAAAGGACGTCAGCTGAGGTCTCATAAGGTCTGACATTTGACTGGAATGCTCCAGACGAAACGCGGCAAGGTGAGCGACGCACCTGATCGTACCTGACGTGATGACGGACATGTGGACATGAAACGTCTCTGACCTCAAACACTGACTCTTTGTCCTCTAACAGGCCTGAAATGAGCGTTTCTGTCATCGAGGCCTTCAGAGGGACGAGAACACCGTAACAACTCACTCATATTGACCTGTCAATCACAAGGATGATGTCAGCAAGCACCGCCGCCTCCACCCGTAATATAATGTCTTGACCTTTAACCCAGAAACTCATCATCTGAAGTCCTGAGCTGTACAAAAGGTGCAAAAACACTGCAGAAAAATCTCCTCAGAAGGAGTTTCTGTTTCCTAAAATGAGCTAAAGTGTCCTCCGCTGGGCTCAGGTGTCCCAAAATGTCTCAGCTGTCTGTTTCAATAGTCTCGCTGTCTCGGTCCTTTACGTCCATCCACCCTGAGGCCGCCGAGTTAAACATGGCGTCACGTTAGCTAACAGGCTAATGCCCAGCAGTTTGTGTTGTTAGCATAATGTTAGCATAATGTTAGCACACGATACCAACCCGCTACGCTCACCAAAAATAGCATCAAAATGTCAGCTAAAGCATAAATTAGCACCACCTAATGCGGTTGATGCTAGCTGTGACCCGCTGTAAACATCAAAGGGAACATTGATCATCGTATTGATCTCAAGAAACAATATGATCAACAACAATATGAACAATAAACATCACAAAAATATGATGACGATGACGAAGCTGCAGCCTGACGACTGAATAAAGTTACATCCACTGGACACTTTTTACAGTGTGTGAATTCAGTCTGCTGCTGATCAGAGACACACACACACACACACACACACACACACACAGTGAATATGTAGGTCAAGTGTCAAATATGTATATGTGTGTCTGTGTGTGTGTGTGTGTGTGTGTGTGTGTGTGTGTGTGTGTGTGTGTTAGTCTGAGGCGGTGAAGGACGATGACACTGCAGTGAAGACAAATGTCCTCACTGTCCATCCGTCACATCAGCCTCAGCTGTGCTGTCGAGGTACTTATACTTTGAGTATTTGTACTGTCACTGTGTACTTTCTCGTCTGTGGACTGGAGCTGTGGACAGTGTGGACGCTGTGGATTCAGTCAGTTTGACAGGAGGACAAAAGACAGATTTAGGTTGAAAACTACTCAAAAACTACAAATATTCAGCATCTAATGAAACATAAATGAAAGAGCCTTCCTCTCCTCCTCCTCCTCTCCTCCTCCTCCTTCCTCTCCTCCTCCTCCTCTGCCTTCCTCTCCTCCTCCTCCTTCCTCTCCTCCTCCTCCTCTGCCTTCCTCTCCTCCTCCTTCCTCTCCTCCTCCTCCTCTCCTCCTCCTTCCTCTCCTCCTCCTCCTCTCCTCCTCCTCCTCTGCCTTCCTCTCCTCCTCCTCCTCCTCCTCTCCTCCTCCTCCTCCTCCTCTCCTCCTCCTCCTCCTCCTCCTTCCTCTGAAAAGCTCAGCTCCCAGCACCCATTCTGTGACCCAGTGACCCCTGACCCCCTGACCTCTGACCCCTCAAGGCTCCGCTCCGCTCTGATGGAGCTCAGACGTCCAATCAGGCCCTGCTTTGCATTCTGGGGGACGTAAACAGATGAAAGGTGGACGGTGGACAGACGATGGACCTGCAAACTGTCCACTCAAAGGCGGCGGCTCGTTCCACCTGAAGAGGATCTTCAACAGGTGACACCGAGGAAGAAGAGCCTGAGTTCAGTTATTGATCAGGACAATCAGAGAGTGTGTGTGTGTGTGTGTGTGTGTGTGTGTGTGTGTGTGAGTATCATCAGACATGTGGACGCCGTCCCCGCCTGCTGTCCCCGCGTGTCCACAGGTTGTTGAGCTGTGAATGAAACATCATTTTCTCTGTGTGAGAGGATCAATATCAGCGACTGATGGCAGTGATTGGAAGGACTGTCATGGTCAATGCCAGGACATTTCAATGACTTTCAAGGACCGCTGGAGAAAACCAAAATGACCTCACAGATCTTCAGACCCGTTTTCACTTCATCAGCATTTCTTGGTTCAGAGGTCTGGAGAACTTAAGGACCACCTTGAGGATCCTGGAAAACCTGGACACTTCCTGGAAGTGAAATCTCAACTTTCTTTCTCTTCCTGTCCAGTGAAAAGCTCGTATCTGCTGAACACTCTACTGCAACAGGAGTACTTTAAGTACATTTTCACCAGTAGAATTACACACTTTGACTGAAGTAAGGACCTGTACTTGTAGTGGAGTACGTTCACAGTGTACTTGTACTTCAGAGAACGAAGAATGAAGCAGGTGAGTCAGTTCCAGCTGATTTATTCAGTCGTCACAAACAGACAAGTGAGTGCAGTTTCTCTCCTGCTGCAAAGAAACCAAAAGAAAAACTCGGGATGGTCCATTATTTCACTTTTCTCTTTATATTGCACAAAAATAAGGAGCAAAAAACAAATATGTGCCATTGATGATATAAAAAACAGAAAATCCAGTTTCTCTCCTGCTGTCAGGGACTCACTCACACCAATATACATAAACTCCTAAACTTTAACTATCTTACACAACATATACATCTGCCAGCCTCCTCTGTCTGTCCATCTTTAAAACAACAGCAGGGCATTAAAGCGAGGCGGCCGGGCCTCGAACCCTCACAGCTCAGATACAAATCAACTTCATTCAGAGTGAAAAGTGGTGGAAGAAGTGCCTGAAGACCCTTAAACTGTACAAAAATATGCCTGAAAATAGTTTTACTTTCTGATTTCTTTAAAAAAAGATGAGGTATGTTTGGTCATGTAAATATCAAAAGGTGTTTCCTGCCATACCTGCGGGCAGCCGGGCTGCGAACCCAGCGTGTCAAGGCGTTTCTCACCTGGACCGAGCCGGAAACACAAACAAAGAAAAGACCGAGTGAGTCACATAAAAGCGTCCCGGAGTGAGTCCTGGTCCTGCAGAGTCCTGCATCCTGATATTAGTGTTAAGTAGTCTGTTCTGGGTCTGGACGGGAATGCATAGTTCGGGTCCTGGTTCAGACCCGAGCAACTGAAAACAAAATCCATAAAACCCTGTTGAGCTGATTTCATTTCATTCATTTTTTGCAGAAGTACCGCAGAGTGTGTCCAGTCCCCCAGCACAGCCGTCCGCTCCCGGGCAGCAGCAGCCCCACCGCCCCGGTCCCTGACGGGCTCTGGAGCTCCAGAACCGGCTCCGGGGCAGATGGAAACCAATCCCCTTCCCTGGCCGGGTGTGGTATTGCTGACCCCTTCGTGGGATCAGTAAGTGAACACCAGGTCGGAAAAGTTGGCCTCCAGCCAGTTCCCGGCGATCATCTCGCTGAGCTCCGGGGTGCAATAATCCGGGAACTCGAAGTGGGACCCGAGGCTGCCCTCGCTGCTGCACGAGTCCAGGTCTTTATCCACCAGGGACAGGCTCAGGTTCCCCGGGGCCGAGCTGGACGACGAGTTCCACGGCTCGGAGGAGGCGTGGAAGCCGGCCAGGAGGCTGAGGGTGAAGTCGGTCCCCTCCGCGGCGAGATCCTCCAGGTCCTCCCCGCAGCAGGAGGAGGAGGAGGTGGAGCCGGACCGGGACGAGGATGCTGGTGAGAGGGAGGCCGGGTATGAGGAGGTGCTGGTGCCCTGTCGGGTGATGTTCTTGAAGCTGTAGAACAGCCGTCCGGACGGCTCGTACCTGCCGGCTCCCTCCGGCTCGGCGGCGGCGGAGCCCCGGCTGAGGCTGGACGGCACGTCCTCCTCGTCCGCTTTAAACTCCCGCTCCTCCTCGGAGTCGTCTTCATCATCGTCGTCGTCGTCCTCTTCGTCGTCGGTAAAGTCCCGTTTAACAAGCTTGCTGGTTTTAAAGCCGGTGGTCAACACGTACCGGTACCGGGGGTCCGGGTGCTGGTGTTGCGGGAGGTGGGTGTTCGCTCGGCCGGGACCGACGACCGGCTTGCTGGCTTTCAACTTAGTGAATTTCTTGGCGGCGGCGTGGCTTTTATTCACGGGTCTGACGCCGGTCTTCTCCGGGGACTGAGCAGCTGCCTTCCCCGGAGGAAACGCACAGCCGTCCGTCTTGGGCTTCTTCTTGGGACGGTACTTGTAGTCCGGATAGTCGGCCATGTGCTTGAGCCGGAGCCGCTCCGCCTCCCGGATGAACGGGATCTTTTCCGTGTCTTTTAACATTTTCCACCGCTTCCCGAGCCGCTTGGAGATCTCCGCGTTGTGCATGTCCGGTGACTGCTCCATGATCTTCCTCCTCTCGATTTTGGACCACACCATGAAGGCGTTCATGGGACGCTTGATGTGACCCGACGCTGTTTTACACCAGTCCGGCTTCACCGGCACGGGGCTGCACGCCGAGGCCGCCAGCAGCTCGCTCTCGTCTTGGTCGGTCGCCTCACGGGACCCACCGTGAATCCCCGCCCCGCCATGTTCCGTCTGCTGAACCATGGTCCGGACCACCGTTGGAGACTGAGGGACGGAAACCACCGCAGACACTCGGACGCTTTCTGTCTCGTTTCTTCGTGTTTTTCCGCTGCGGCTCGTCCTCAGTCCGCCCGCATCTCTCACTCACTGTTCACTGTTACTCAAACTTCCAAACCGGCGTCTTATTAACCGGCTGATCATGCGCGCGACGTTACCGCCCTCAACCAATCATCGCCCGTCTTCCCACAAACCTTCCCGCCTCTGTACCGCCCTCAGCCAATCGCCGCTCTCTGACCCTCCCCGCGTGCCCGCCCACAGTCGCCTGGCCGTTACTTCAATTCAAAATCAATTGATGAGTCGTTACAGTGAAAGTAATCGATATTTGGCAGGTTTTAATCGGTGTTTAGTGGTTTGAAATTACAGGATCGATATTTTTCAGAGCTGTGGATCAAAGTAAACACGTGAAAGCATCATTTTCCCTCCCTGCAGCTTTCTTCAGTGTGTGTCGCAGCTCACATGGACCAGTTTTTCTGTTGCTTACAGAATATTAAAATCACAGAGCGTGAAAATAAATATGATTATATTTTCATTAAACCGATCATGTCTGAAGTCCAGAGGATTCTGGGGATCCCAGACAGATTCCAGGAGCTTTTAAAGGATTCAAGGAACTCTCAAGGATCAAGGCTCTTCAAGTGGCCTTTCTGTCCTTCAGGAATCACTGACTTTATCCTCGAGGAGCCTCTGAGTGTCCTTCAGGACATCCCAGGAATCCTTGAAGGTTCCTGGAGGAGGACATCAGTTATTGACGAGGTTACAGGTGTTCTTCAGTAAGCTGCGTGTCCTCAAGGGAGTTCCAGGAGTCTTCAAGGAGGTAGCAAACAGTCTGTTTCCAGGAAGAGGTCCTGGAAGTCCTGGAGATCCTTTATTACAACATCCACAGAGGTGGAAAAATATCACATCCTTTACTAACTAAAAGTACCCTGATGAAGTATTCTCAGCTTCATGTGGTACAAGTATTGCAGTAAAAGTACAGCAGTATTCTCAGCGTCATGTAGTTAAAGTATTGCAGTAAAAGTACAGCAGTATTCTCAGCTTCATGTGGTACAAGTATTGCAGTAAAAGTACAGCAGTATTCTCAGCGTCATGTAGTTAAAGTATTGCAGTAAAAGTACAGCAGTATTCTCAGCGTCATGTAGTTGAAGTATTGCAGTAAAAGTACAGCAGTATTCTCAGCGTCATGTAGTTGAAGTATTGCAGTAAAAGTACATGACCTTCTCCTCTTCAGGGGATGAAGAGCTCCGGCGCTGGAGGAACTTTGACCTTCGTCTGTGAGGAAGTGAGGACGGTTGATGATGAGAAGTTTGTTTCTGACCAATCAGAACACGTTTGGACATCATCAGCCGACATAGATGAAGACATGACACCGCAGAGACAGTGAAGACGGCCCCTCGCTCTGTCTTCACTGACGGTTGGACGGAGGGTTGTGGACTCCTCAGCAGCTCTGACGCTCCGCTCGCTCAGCAGGTAAACCAGGTGAGCTTCAGGCTGAAGGTGGAGGGACTCTGGCAGCCGGTTGGACGTGTCCTCTGCTCTGAAGGTGGGGGCGCAGCGCAGACGTTCAGGGTGGACGGATGAACCGCTGATCATCAAGAAATCGTTCCATCGTGTAACTCCCCCTCAACAATACCACAGAGTAGAAATACTCAAGTAAAGAGTAATCAAGTAAAAGTCACTGACAACTGAAAGTAATCAGAGTACCAATATTCCTTTATTCGTCCCTCAAGGGGAAATTCCGAATTTCACAGCAGCATCAATAACAGAATAGAATATTAAAAGACAAAGTGCATGCAGAAGTACAAACTGATGATGATATTCATATATATACACATATACAATGTACACATATATTATATACACATATATTATGTGATCAGAGTCCCTGATGCATTCATGTCTTCATCACTTTAAACTCATTCTACAGGCAGGCTAGCTGTTTCCACCCGTTTCCAGCCTTTATGCTAAGCTAGGCTAACGGCCGCAGCTCTGCTTCTCTCACACAGAAATGTTGAACCGTCGCTTTAAAGCCGAACGAGCGAAGCCTCAGCGAGGCGTCGAGACGAAGCTTCAGGGACGAAGAAGATTTTACATGTGAAAACACACCGCAGCTGCTCTTAATGTGAGTATTGATTACACTGTGTGTGTGTATGTGCAAGTGTGTGTGTGTGCGTGTGTCTGTGTGTGTGTGTGTGCGTGCGTGTGTGTGTGCGCGTGTGTCTCTGTGTGTGTTGCCTTCCATTCACATGGATGAGCTGAGCCGTTATTCAGGAATGTGGCTGTTGTTCTGTGAGCTGTCAGAGGTCAAAGGTTGAGCTGCTGCAGAGGTGACTGATTGGATGGAGAAACAGGAAATACTTAACAGTTATATTACACCATGACAACAGAGAGTCCTGCTTTCTGATTGGCTGCAGGATGCTCTGAATCTCCTGATGGAAGCAGTGAAAATCTTTCACAAAACGTTTCTGTTCATTTAATTTGAGTTTTCTTCAAACTGAAGGAAACGACGTCAGCTTCGATTGACGAGTCGTTTGTCCTGATTCTGAAGTTTGATTCTGAATTTTGATCCTGATGTGTGATTGTGATGTTTGATTGTGATGTTTGATTGTGATGTTTGATTTTGATGTTTGATTGTGATGTGTGATTGTGCTTCTGAAGACGTTAAACAGAACGTTGGCTCTTCAGTGACACTCAGATCAGTTTTCGGTGCGGATTTTAAAGGACTCCTCGCGGTCAGATGATTTCCTTCAGAGCTGCTGTGACGTAAACCCTGTTCGGTCATCGTTCACTGTGTGTCTGCTGGTTCTGGATGAAGAAGAACATGTTCTTCAGGTTGAGGGCTGCACTGAGCTCTCCGCTGGCCTCTCTGAACACGTGAAAATCACTCTGATTGGACGTTTTCACGCTGAAGAAGTCGTGCAGGAAACTTAACCTGTGGGATAAAAACGTGTTTTCTGCTCCTCGCTTGCTCTTCAGTGGGTTTGTTCTGCAGCTCAGCATCATGTCGGTCATGTGACCACCCCCTCCTGTGCCCCCTTTAGCATGTGTATGGAGTGGGGTTGGGTGGAGGGGAGGTGGCTGAATTTGCATCTGCGAGAAGCTTTTTTCAACACCTCAATCCTCAAAGACAACGGCCGCATTTTAACGAGCCCTGACCTCAGATCAGCTGCAGAGATTCACGTTCACTGACTGTCTGTCGATCTGTCGTCCAATCACATTCATTTAGCACGTTGGAGGCAGTTGACCTCCTCCATAGGAAACATCACAGGAAGCAGAGAGGTCAGAGGTCACACACGTGTCCTCCTGAAGGAAAGCTTCTTCGTCCCTGCAGAGGAAGGTGGGAAAGAGAAGATGAGGCGAAGGCTGAGTTTCATCGTGTTTGTGATGTAAGAGGCTCTGTGCGCAGAAGCTAACCGTTAGCTCGCTCGGCTCCGATAAAACCGGCTGCATCGATCGGATCATATGGAGCGTAGCGATGGCCGCAAGCTAGCTAAATGCTAACAGTACAGTATCATGTGTTTGTAGTATTTAGCACAACACTTGGTAAATGTTAGCATTAGCAAGCTGTTAGCTTGGCCCGCTGTCGCTGTGAAGAGGACGCTCGGTGTCTTCAGCATCCTGCTGACGGGGCGAGCGGCGTCTCCTTCAGAGCTGGACGTTTGAACGTCTCCTGCTGCTTTGTTTGCATCTGGATCCTCCCGCTGAAGATCACGCATCACAACAAGGACCTGCTCACACCTGACAGTGCATCTCCACTGATGTCTCCACTGATGTCTCCACTGATGTCTCCTGAGCGGATCTCACTTCCCCGCTGTATAAAAAACACGTATGTCTTCATCATTTCCTTTCACAGACGCTGGACAGACGGCAAGTTTCGTGCAGAGGCTGCTGAGAGAATCTGTCTCTCCTGATGTTTCTTCTTCTTCTCTCACTCTGTAATATGAAGCCATGAAGAAGAACTCATTATTCTGATCATTCGCTTTAAGTCCGATCGTTGAACCTTCACAGTTTTTAACACCTTGAACAAACGTTTAGCTCTGACTTCCTGAAACTGTCTGAGGATGACGATTATGAAGAAAACAAAGTGAGAGCATGAAGAACAGATGAGCTCTGTGACGTCAACACCAGCAGACTCTGGATCAGCTGACTGTCCAAACCAGCCAGTGAAGAAGAGTCCACTGGTTAGTGAAGGAGGAAGCAGACGGACGGACGGACAGGAAGTGTGTTTTAATCTGCTCAGATCTGCAGCAGCTCCCACTTTACAACCAGTGTGTGTGTGTGTGTGTGTGTGTGTGTGTGTGTGATGCATTCATGTGCAGAGCAGCAGCAACTTGCATATAAAAAGACTGGCAGCTAATTGGCTGAAACAGTGGCCGTGTCTTCCTCACATTGTGGGGACATAAATGTGTTTACACTGTCTCACTGTGGGGACTTGTCCTCCTTATGGGGACAAAATGCAGGTCCTCAAATCAGTGGATTCAGTAAATTTTAGGGTGAAGACTCGAGTTAAAGTCAGGCTTAGGTTTAGGTTTAGGTAAGCAGAGGTCAGGGTTTGGGTAAACCTCTAAAAAAAAAGAATGTATTGTCCCCAAAGTGATGGAAACGTGTGTGTGTGTGTGTGTGTGTGTGTGTGTGTGTGTGTGTGTGTGTGTGTGTGTGTGTGTGTGTGTACATTTGAACTGTGGGAGTTGATGTTCACCAAAACATTTTCTGATTTTTGAGATCTCTTATTTAATTGATCGTCACTGATCAATGATCTGATCTTCTGATTGGAGGGAACTGCCAGGTGAGGTCCAGGTGTGACTTCCTGTTCTGAAACACCTGGAGGAGTTCAACTGTCCTCAGGTCTGTTTACAGAAGAACTAATGAGGCTCTGACCTCTCACCTCTGACCCTGCAGCAGCAGCCTGGGGGGTGGGGGGTGGGGGGTGGGTGGGTGGGGGGGTGGCATGTCGGGACAGGGGTGGACAGAATAACAGGAACACCTGTCCAAACCTGACACCAGAGTCTGTGCACATCAGGATCAATCAGCAGGAGGTGAGTGAGTTCAGTCCTGATCAGACCTGATCAATACTCCTGATCAGCTGATCAGCGGCAGCCTGCAGGTGGAACTCACTGACCTCCACCTCCAACTGACAACACAGCACTGACAGCAACAGACAGAGGAGAGTCACAACCAGAAGCAGGACCAGGACCAGAACCAGGACCAACATCACTGTGTTTTCAGTAGAGAGATGAGACGGGGGGGTGGAGGACAGGTGGAGGTGAGGTGGAGGACTGTGTCTCTGCAGCAGAGACTCTGTGGTTTTGGTCATTTTGGGTGGAGGCTTGTTTACCAACAAATAAAAACATGTGAGCTCACAGAAGACGAAGACGATGACAGGAAACAGCTGACGTCTGTCAGGACTCATTTCCTGTTCAGCTGGAGGTCAGTGAGGTCAGCAGCAGCTGCAGGAGAAGAAGAAGAAGAAGAAGAAGAGGAAGAAGAAGAAGAAGAAGAAGAAGAAGCTTCTGTTTTAAATTACAGACAGGCAGGAGGTCAAAGGTCACAGCAGCCTGACAGAAGCTCAGATGACAGAAGAACGACTGCGATCTGAGGCCACCACACCAACGAAGAAGAAAGTCCTGAGTAAAAGCTGCTGAGTGACAGACGAGTGTGAAGATGTGTTTTTCAGACATTGAAGCAGATCATCGCCATCTTTCATCTCTCGTCTCAGAAAGATTCAGACTTCATGTGTCCTCCGTCTGTCTCCTCTGTCTCTTCACTCGTCCCGCTCTTGTCCTGTCCCCTCTCCTCCCTCTGTCTCTCCCCCTTCCAGCATCATACTGGGAACACTGGGCTGGTCGGGGCGGTGGTCCTCCATCGGAGCGGCCCGGTTTCCCTGACGACCAATTACACATCAGGGAGGCGGGTGGGGGAGGGGCTGATAACCTTGAACTTGTGTTGCCATGGCAATGAGCCCCATCATGCATTATGGATGATCACATGATCATTGAAATTCACCAGATACCCGACACACACACACACACACACACACACACACACACACACACACACACTACTGTTGGACGGGGTCTTGAGCAGAGACTCTGAGGCTGCTGGTGCGGGGACAGCAGACTCTGGGGGACAGGTGTGCAGGCAGGTGGAGGAGCGGGTGAGCGGGGAGACAGGAGGTGAGTGGACAGGTGAAAGGATGGTCGTCTGGGGACGAGGATGAAACGTGTCCATGAAGCTGAGCGGAGGCGTCACGGGCGGATGTCTCCCTGTCCTCCTCTGTCCCTGGTCCTCTGATGCTGCGCCATCAAAAGGGTCATGTGACCGTTTTCAAAGGCATGCTGGGAGAGTCGCTCCATCGCCTCCCCCCTCCACAGCGGGGGAGTCACCTCCTCCCCCAACATCCTCTCCACAGCCACGAGTCCCTGCTGAGCTTTGAAGCCTGCCTGTCTGTCTGTCTGTCTGTCTGTCTGTCTGTCTGTCTGTCTGTCTGTCTGTCTGTCTGTCTGTCTGTCTGTCTGTCTCTGTCTGTCTGTTTCAGTTGATTTTATTGATCGATTATTGGTCAAAGTTGTGCAGTGAAGACGTCCTCAGAGGGTCTCAGGGTGCAGCGCTGAGTCTTCAGTGCGTCCTGGACTGCAGGGGTGAGACAGACCTGTCTGTGCTGCAGAAGCATCCTGTCCTCTGCTAACCGTCTCATTACCTGGACGTGCTTGGACACACGTGTTATTGAGTGCCGGACAGGAAGCTTAATCTTCAGCGTTCAGGTTAAATTAACCATCCAATCAATGACTCGGGAACAATGCCTCTTTCTCTTTACTCTGATTGGACGGATGCTGCGCCGCTCTCGCTGTGTTGCAGGCTGTCGATAAAAAGCTGACGGTGGACTTCTGGAGACAGAAAGCTCAGCTATCAGCGAGCAGGCTGGAAACACACAGGCAGGTGAGTCAGGTCAGTGTGTGCGGCGAGAGTCAGTCCAGGTCATTTCAGCCGCCTCACCTGTCACTGAGCAAGCCCCGCCTCCAGCAGGACGGATGTTACGTCCATGACGTCCTCAGATGTCCTTTAACATTCTGTTAACAGACACAGACTGTCCCTGAACGCACCGATCACAATGATTAGACAGACCAGCTAACCTGCTGAGCATCGTTAGCATCGTTAGCATTGTTAGCATTACAGTTCTACTGATGTCAGCCAATGGCGGCTCAGCGTTCAGACTGAACAGCTGAAAATGCTGCGTCCAATCACGTGCTGTTTTGTTTTTGTGTGTTTGCAGCTCATTAATTCAGTGACTGCAGGTCTGAGTCAGGTGAGCTCGTCAGGTGAGCGACGGTCACAGGGTTTGTGCAGCCAATCAGCTGACTGTTCCTCTGAAACGGTTCATCCTCTTCCTGTCAGCCAAGGCCGCTCTGAAGCTCCGTCTACGTCCTGATATTCAGATCCTCGATACGTTAAACAACAACGTGCCGCAAAAACGCGGCATCTCCTCCAATAATCAGGAAGGTGTCGGTGTAAATAAGATGGAGGACGCTGGCGATGGGACTGATGGAGGGCGGAGCGATGGGCTCTGACAGGCTCCGAGCAGACGCCGTCAAAGCTCTAGTGGCATCCAGGTTTCCAGATGAGCCGCTGATGGATTCGGCTGTCTGAATCCATTTCTGTGTCTGGACAGACGCCGCTGACAGCGAGGCCTCGTCCTGCTGTAATTAACCGCCAGCCGTGCCGGGAAACGCCTCCACGCCGTGACCGCCGTCACCTCCCAGACGGAAAAAACGTCGTCACGCTCAGCGGCAACAAGATGGAATATTTTTGGAGGTGCAAATTAGAAGGAGACACGTCAGTTTTAAGTGGAGGGAAAAGGGGGAGGCGGTGAGACATTTAAATACATCAGGAAAACGGAGCGTCTCACCAAACTGACCTGGATGAATATTGTTTGAGCAGCGAGTCGATTCTCTTCTTTTCACATAAACAGAATCATGTCCGCTGTTCGATGGTCCCACGTCACCTGGCCTCAGGTGAGACACCTTAAACCACACCCAGACTCTGACTTCAGATTACAGGTTAATTCAATTTTCAATTTCAATTCAATTTTATTTGTATAGCGCCAAATCACAACAGAAGTTGTCTCAGGACACTTTCCATATAGAGCTGCTACAGACCAAACTCTTTATCTACAGAGAACCAACAATTCCCCCATGAGCAGCACTGGGCGACAGTGGCGAGGAAAAACTTCCTTTTAACATGAATCTGTTAATCTGAGCTCTTCTGTAAAACCAGGGATTAAAGCAGAACGGGGGACTAACCTGGAACAGACCCAGGGAAGACAAATTAACCTGGGGTAGAAGCGAGATTAATCCAGGACAGACTATGGATTAACAGAAGATTGGTTCAGGATTAAACTGAGATCAAAAATGCATTAATGAAGAAACACTATAGATTATAGCAGACCATATCAGGGATTAAACCAGGAAGTTACCTGAGATGAACCAGAGATTATCCCAGGACACACTAAAATAACAGGTGACGCAATAACCAGGATAAACCTGAGTCAAATTTGGGATTAACCTGAGACATTCCAGGGATTATACTCGCATAGAGAAGGGATCAACATGGGACAAACCAGGCTTCAACCCAGGAAAGACCAGAGATTAAAGCAGACATGGGGGACAGGGATTATCACAGGAGGAAACAGGAGATCAATTCAGGATTAATACGGGACAAACCATGGCCAAAACAGACCTGGGATTGAGACAAAACAACTATGGATTAACAGGAGTTAGACCAGGGATTAACCTAGAAGAGACCAGTGATTAACTTGGGGATTAACCCAGCACAAATCAGACTTTAAACCAGGACAGCCCAGGGACTAATCCAAGGCAGAGAAGGGGTTAATATATGTGATTAAAGCAGGATAGACCGGGATTAAGAAAGTATGTAAAGGCCACACTTTTACCTTAGATTAACCTGAGACAAACCAGGTGTCAACCTGGGACAGACCTGAGACAGACCAGGCATTATTCTGAGATAGAGAAGAGATTAACGAGGGACAAAACAGGTTTTAATTTGGAAAAGACCAGATTAAATAGAACAGGAAATAAATCAGGGAATTTCCTGAGGAAGAGACACTGGGACGGATTAAACCAAGAAGTGAGAGACAGACCAAAAATGATCCCAGGATAGACTGTAGACTAACAGGAACTCGATCAGGGACAAACCTGGGACAGATCAGGGATTAACTGGGGACAGATTATGGATTAACAAGAGAGTCTTAACAGGATACAGAAAGGAGAATTTAACAGCGACACCAGTGATTAACCTGAGACAGATGAGGTCATCCTGGGACAGACCAGGACATCACCCAGGACAGACCAGGGATCAGCCGGGACAGGCTGCTACAGATGGATCAAGTTTCAGATTGGGATGATTCCTGATTATGGTCTCGAGCCTGAGACGTCCTCTGGAGTCCCGCCTGCAGCTGATCCTGGTTTTCAGTGTCTAAATGTCCCTCAGAGTCCAGAGCGGGTCCCAGGCCGTCCCTCCTATGAGAGCGCAGCAGCTGGTTTTTCTAAAGATGCAAACTGAGACCAAGCTGTCAAACCTCCCCCCACCATCTCTCTGTGGGACCCTGTCCATTATGCTGACGGGGGTGAGGGAGGGGGAGGCGGTGGATTTAGGCCAGAGGAGCTGCCCTTCAGCCTCCTCCCCCTCCTCCCCCTCCTCCTCCTCCTCCTCCTCCTCCCCCTCTGGATTAGGGGGTTCAGCTGGGAGACCCTGTGGTGATCCAGCATGCAGACAAAGTGCAGGTTAAAGCCACACTTTGATCAGATCATCTGATCCAGAGTCAGCGGATCGCCGACGGGAACGAACGCGTCGGTTTTATCGGCGTCCTCATCGAAGTGTTCGAGGAGACAAAACGTCCAAACAGAAACGTTCAAAAAGTCTGAACACAGAAAAGTTATCAAGAAAATGAAGGTGAATGTAGAAAGTAAAAAAAAAAGTTTACACACACACACACACACACGCACGCACGCACGCACGCACGCACACACACACACACACACTTCCTGATGACAGCTGTCCTCTTCCTCAGATCAAACTGTTGTGATGGGAGACGTTAACGTTTGCTTTGATCTTATTCGCTGAACATTTTACAGGTTTAGACATTTTTTTTGCTTCACTGACATAAATGTGGTCTCGTCTCCTCATGATGTGTAAATAAAGTTCTGTTTGAAGGCTTTTTACTTTTCCGTTGGTTTGTCACTCTGGTTTTTTGTTTTTTCTGATCATCAGGAAGAACCTGGGAGACTTTCAACGGACAGGAAGCCAGCCTCTGATTGGCTGCTGGACTCACAGGTGAGACAGAGAAAGGACGGACGGGGGGACTGAACGCTGCGTCTCGTCCCGTCCCGTCCACGCAGGATCAGAGCGCGCAGATCCAGAATCTGCCGAGGCTCGAAGCAGCAGCAGCTGAGAGGCCTCGAGCTGCGTTCACAAGCAGCAGGCGGCTTCAAACACAAAGCAGCTGAAGAAAAGAGGCTTCAGGGGACAAAACACCGTCCTTCGTCCTCACACACCCCCAACGGGCCGGACACACGACACGCAGGAGGAGGAGGAGGAGGGAGGAGAGGAAGAGGAGGAGGAGTGGGGAGGAGGAGAAGGAAGGAGGGGGAGGAGGGGAGGAGGAGGAGGATGAGAAGGGGGAAAGGAGGAGGGAGAAGAGGAGGGAGAGGAGGGGGTGGAGGAGGGGGTGGAGGAGGAGGAGGAGCACTGATTGATGAAGAATTCTGAAAGCTGATGAAGTTTTTCTTCATCATTTCAGTTTGTTGTTGTTTTTTTCAGTAAACGTGTAAAAATGTCTTTTCGTCTTCGTCTTCGTCTTCGTCTTCGTCTTCGTCTTCGTCTTCGTTCCTGAAGGACCTGAAGCTTCTTCTTTGTGTGTTTGTTTAACGAGTTCTTCATCATTTCTTGAACCACTGAGCTTCAAACCAGTTTCGGCTTTTCGGTACTCGAGTAAAAGTACTTAGTTACTTCCTGCTCCACACAGACGCTGACAGAGCAGCTCTGTCTGTCTGAGGATGGACAGGTGGACAGGTGGACAGGTGGACTCAGTGCTGCCCCCTGCAGCCGGGTGGCAGGAAACGCTGCGACTCATCGACCGAGAACATCAGCGATCAATAAACGTGACCTGAAGGAGGAAAACTGGAAAACTGGGATTTATTTCTTCTGTCACTGATTTCCAAAATAAACAACAAACAAATGAAATCGTTTCCTGTAAAAAAGCGACGTGTTTGAAGGATTTTGTCGAATCGTCCTGATTCTCTTTCTGCTTGATTAGAGGCTGAAGAAGAAGAAGAAGAAGAAGAAGAAGAAGAGAAGTGAAAATGCGTCTTTGTGCCTTCAGCTCTGAAAACATGAAAAGAAGAAGGAGGAAGAAGAGTCTTTTCTTCATCGCCGACTTTCTGTGACTGAACAAACAGTTTGAGTCTTTCTGCTCGAGGCGTCTTCACCTCTGAGGGTTACAGGCCGGCTCGCTAATCAGCACCACACAAAGCCCCCAGCAGGCGGGGGCGGGGGGGCGGGGGGGGGGCGGGGGAGGCAGATGCCAGACTCGGCCCGGCAGATGGGGCCTGATGAATCCTGAAAAGGAGGAATTGAAACCCGGAGAAGTTGCCAAGCGGCCGGCTGTAATTATCGCCGCGCCTTTGGGTTCATTGTCAATTAGAGTGGCGGTTGGGGCGAGCGACAGCTGTGGCAGATGGTGGAGGTCCAGAGAGAGAGAGAGCGAGCGGGGGAGGGGGGGAGGCCGGGGGAGACGCTCCCTTCAGGTTTCCTCTGCTATCAGAGACTAAACGCTGTGATTTCTCAGGGTGTCTGCCTCAGTGTCTTTACCTTCACGTACGCTCACCTCTCAGCCAATCACATCGCATCGCTAAAGCGGCGTGAAGGAGGTTCCTGACGTGTCGCTGCTGAAGTTTCTTTACCAGATTAAAGGTCGTAAAAATGCACACGAGCGTTTCTTCCGATCACGTGACTGAAGATCAAAAACACGACAACGGCGCCAACGCGGTCAAACACGGAGGACCAACACGGGACAGACGCTAGAATCCAGCAGGACGATGTCCAGGAGGACGCTCTGGTCCTGGTCCCATCAGCGTCGGCACAGATATCCAGTCAGACCCACGAGGTGGTCGTGTTGCCGTGAAATCATTGGTCGCTTTCTTTATGGTCAAATACCAACAGACTGATTTCATGGTGTGTGTGTGTGTGTGTGTGTGTGTGTGTGTGTGTGTGTGTGTGTGTGTGTGTGTGTGTGTGTGTGTGTGTGTGTGTTGGTTAAAGCTTTAAAGGCCTGAACAGAACTCATAAGTGTTCCTCACAGTTCTGTTCATTGCTCCTCCTCCTCCTCCTCCTCCTCCTCCTCCTCCTCTTCCTCCTCCTCCTCCTTACATCCACACTGATGTGGTTTCTTTTAAAAACTCTTCATCACCTTCCTCATTACTCTCTTCTTCTCTTTGACCCCGCCCCCTGAGGTTTGACTCAGCCAATCAGAACGCTCGGTGTTTGTGCCTGAAGGCAGTGAAACACTGAAGAGCTCAAGAAACTCAAATCTGTGAAGACACACTTGAGTGTGTGTGTGTGTGTGTGTGTGTGTGTGTGTGTGTGTGTGTGTGTGTGTGTGTGTGTGTGCTGGTCTCCATCTGCTGTGTGAAGGGCCACTACTCGGGGTCAAAGGTCACTTTCCAATAATAGCTATTAGCAATGCTGACAGACCGCTGTCAGCCAGGCGGCTCGGTCGCCATGACGCCCACAGCGTGACGAGCTTCATCATCTTCACCCTCATCTTCATCTTCATCATCATCATCATCCTCCATCATGACAGACGTTTTTTTAACTTCCTGCTGCAGTTTGACTGACAGGCTGTTCATCAAATGGTTTTATTCTTTATTCTGAAAATGACTCTTCAGAACGTGATGAAGAGTGATCACGTTCTGTCTTCATCACGTTCAAAGCTCGTTCTTCATGGCGTCACATGATCTAAAGGACTTTCAGGACGTCTGTCATGGCGGGTACCTGTCCTTTGAGTTTGTCTGTCTCTGATAAATCAGAGGACGAGGACACAAACTATTTGTCTTAAACACACAAAAGTCGGATCCCAGCCTCTGATTGGATGGCTGCTGTCTGTCTCACCGTTAATTGACTTTCTTTTGGTCTTATTGAGGCGAATATTCAGCGTCTTTATCTCAGAGACACACATGTGGCTGCTGAATGAACGCGTTAACGATTCTCATTGAGTTCATTAAGAGTCTATTCAGGAGACCCCCCCCCCCCCGTGCTGCTCTCTGCTGGTCTGGTGACGAGCTCTAGGCCTCTCGCTGTCATTACGCCTCTCACACTCTTTCATGATGGAGAGCTTCTTTGTGAGGCCGAGCGTTTTAACAGGAACGCCGCTCGTCCTTCATCGCAGGCGCCGCCTGAGCTTTGTGCACAAAACAAAAGGTGAACGATGAAGATGAGAGCTTTGTTTGAAGATCGGCTCGTTATCCTCTGAAGATAAATGCTTGTCATGAATGTCTGTTAGTCTGCGGACACAGAACGTCGTCTCCGTCCTCGGGTTTCCTCAGACCGTCTGCACGTTGGCGGATGGTTCGTATGTGACGGCTAGCTACCTGCTAACGTGCTAACATAACATGAGTCAGACGTGACGCTCCTGGAGCGACGGCGAGCCTCGTGTCAGTGATGACATCACGTCACTGTTTATGAGAGTCAGATTGGTTCTGTTCCTCTTTTGTGGAGCATTACACACTCTGTGATGGGACACAGCTAATACACTATGATAGCATATTTATATTTATATTTATATTTATATTTATATTTATATTTATATTTATATTTATATTTATATTTATATTTATATTTAAGGTGGAGCAGGAACTGGTCCTCCAGGAGCACCCTGACAGGATTTCAGAGAGAATCGTGCTCACAGACGTCCTGAAAGCAGCTCAGTGAACCTCAGCCTGCGAAACTCTGGATGTTCCTCCTGTCAGCAGGAGGGTCAGACTCAGGGGCCCCCGGGGGCCCCCAGGGGCCGGGCTCTTTAACCTGATTATGGGGCCGGCGGCTGCTGACAAACAGAAGAGATTCATCAGAGAGGAGGTGTGGAGGAGCAGCGATAAAGCAGCAGGCAGCTGGCCGACACCTCGACACCACAGAGCTTCAATACAGAGATTAACATGAGAAAGCAGAGAGAGAGAGAGAGAGAGAGAGAGAGAGAGAGAGAGAGAGAGAGAGAGAGAGAGAGAGAAAGCAGAGAGAGAGAGAGAGAGAGAAAGCAGAGAGAGAGAGAGAGAGAGAGAGAGAGAGAGAGAAGAGAGAGAGAGAGAGAGAGAGAGAGAGAGAGAGAGAGAAAGCAGAGAGAGAGAGAGAGAGAGAGAGAGAGAGCGAGAGAGAGAGAGAGAGAGATGAGAGAGAGAGAGAAAGCAGAGAGAGAGAGAGAGAGAGAGAAAGCAGAGAGAGAGAGAGAGAGAGAGAGAGAGAGAAGGGAGAGAGAGAGAGAGAGAGAGAGAGAGAGAAAGCAGAGAGAGAGAGAGAGAGAGAGAGAGAGAGAGCGAGGAGAGAGAGAGAGAGAGAGAGAGAGCGAGAGAGAGAGAGAAAGCAGAGAGAGAGAGAGAGAGAGAGAGAATGCAGAGAGAGAGAGAGAGAGAGAGAAAGCAGAGAGAGAGAGAGAGAGAGAGAGAGAGAGAGAGAAGGGAGAGAGAGAGAGAGAGAGAGAAGCAGAGAGAGAGAGAGAGAGAGAGAGAGCGAGAGAGAGAGAAGGGAGAGAGAGAGAAAGCAGAGACGAGAGAGAGAGAGAGAAAAGCAGAGAGAGAGAGAGAGAGAAGGGGAGAGAGAGAGAGAGAGAGAGAGAGAAAGCAGAGAGAGAGAGAGAGAGAGAGAGAGAGAGAGAGAGAGAGAGCGAGAGAGAGAGAAGGGAGAGAGAGAGAGAGAGAAAGCAGAGAGAGAGAGAGAGAGAGAGAGAGAGGAGAGAGAGCGAGAGAGAGAGAGAGAGAGAGAGAGAGAGAGAGAGAGAGAGAGAGAGAGAGACGGAGAAGAGCCTGAACATGAGTTCACACACTCGTTCACAGTCGACCAGGCGAAGTCTCTGATGTCAGCCTCTTCTATTCAGCTTCATGCTTCAGTTCAGAGTTAGAGTCTCCAACAGAAGACATTAAAATAAGAAAACCAGTGTGGGAAAAGAAAACATCTTTAAAGAAATTAAAACTGTTTAAAGGAAATTAAAACGTCCCATAAAAGTTTGTTCAGGAGGAGCTGAAGGAGGTCGCTGACTCAGCTGATCTGATGGTTCCAGAGCCTCGAGGTCCTGACTGAAAACCCTCTGTCCCCCTTTAGGGTTCAGCCTGGAAGAGACCAAAGACCCTCCAGCACAGGGAGGCAGAGAGGATGAAGAAGATGAAGAGCGCTCTTCAGTGGAGTTTGATGCTCATTGAGCAGCTTTCACAGGCCTCGCTCTGCAGCAGGTTTGTGCTAAGCTAACAGCTAACAGAAGGAGAACTAGTGAAGAAGAGGAGCTGCTAATGTTGGACAAAGACAAACTGTCCAAAGAGGGAACACTGAGGACATTTCTGCTCTGAACCTGAACCTGCTGCTGAGCTCAGACTCCTTCAGGTGTTCGTGAGACGTTTGAGGACGAGTCGACCGTCGAAGAGCTTTGAAGAACAGTTAGTAAAAGTCAACAAGAAAAACTCCTCAGTCTTCAGCAACCGGACGACCTCCCGCTTGTCCACTTCCTGTGAGGACATGAGGCTCGTCAGACGTCCTCTGGACACTGGATTCTGACCAATGAGAGACGAGCTGATCAGCTTTTGTCTGTGAATATCTTGGAGTGTCAGTTATCTGCAGCGAGAAGTCTTTGACATGCGTCCCTTCTCAAAGACAGCGTCTTCAGAGAGTCCCCCGTCGTCTCCTCCAGGACGTTGGACGTTATCAGTGTGAGCTGAGCAGATTAATGCGCTCACACTTCACTGCAGAGGCAGAAACATAATTATCTGCAGCGCTGCTGATCTGAGTGTCTTTATCAGCCTCCCTCATGTGTGAGCGTCCCCCAGAGTTTGGTTCAGAGACACGGGACGCCGAGACAAGTTTGACACAAAGTTCAAACTGAGGCCAAAGCTGAGCCACGATGCTTTGATGCACAGAGGACGCTAACCTGCCGTCACGGGTTTATTACTGAGGTCATCACATCAGAGTCTGTCCCCTGTGACGACTGGAGACGTCAGCTCGTCCACTTCCTCTAAAAGGACAGAGGACCTTTCTTAAAGTGTAAATATGTCCTCGTCTTATATTACATGTCTTTGGATCTCAGACATGAAGGACAACAAAACAACGACCTCCACAGCAAACACAACAGCGTCTGTCTCACTGCCTGCCGGCTGGACGCCGTCCTCCAGTTTGAACCAGCAGATCTGGAGGTGACATCACTCCCGTCCAGACCGTGTCTGCTTCCTGGACGATGATGATGTCATGGTCCGATGCGAGCGGCTGATAGGCCGGTGACTCACCCGGCGGGCCTCTGCTGCTGATTCCTATCTGACCTGTCTTCTTCTATACAGCTCCTCTTCCTCTCTTCTTCTGCACTTTAATGAGGTTACAGTCGAGTAAACAGCTTCTTCTTCTTCTTCTTCTTCCTCTGCAGCCGCTCCTGCTGCGACTCAAACGACACATTACATTTAAAGAGAAGAAGATGAACATTGAGCGTCTGTCGTTCCTCCTCCCACACAGTCGCACTGCAGAGCGTCTGCTCGCTTATTCTCTTTGTTCTGCTGCGTTCGGCCGCTCAGCACGACGCCTTCTGCTCGTAACGATGGATTTTGGGGGGATGGAGTGTTTGGAAACGGAGATAAGGCTCAGGAGGAGAAATGTGGCTTTTTGATAATGTGAATCTAATCAACATGTGAGATGGAGGCTCGCCGACACGTCTGCACGACTCGCTGATTAAAAGAGCCAATCACATCCCTGCATGTCTCAGCGTCTCAGATCCAAAGAGACATGAAGCAGCACACTGCAAGAAACGTCCCGCCGAGGCTTTAAACGCTGCACCATGTCGACTCCAGTCTGCACAGCCGAACAGCAGAACCTGAAAACACCTGAAAATGATCAGGTGGAAGAAAACGATCGATGGAAAGTGAAACTTTTCAGCAAAATTCAGTCAAAGTGAAATCAGGTTCAACCTTCAGCAGCAGCACGAGCTCACGAAGAAAAACACTTTGATCGTTCTGAACGCTGCACACGTGAAAGTCCTTTAAATGTCCATTTGTAAGACACACACACACACAGACCGTACACACACGATCATACGCACACACAGACAGAAACGGACTGCAGTGTGACGTTCAGGACTCACTGATGTTCACGCTGTGATCAGCTGGAGTTTATTACAAAACATCGTCTGAGGGTTTAGAAGAAATGAATAACCAGCGTCAGATCCCTGACGAAGGTCGGCCTCCTCCTCCTCCTGAGGGAAAGGTCTGGAGACCAGGTTTGATCATCAGACAGAACAGAGACGACCTGCAGGACGAGCGATGGCTGCTGTGTGCTCATGACATTTCTGCTGGATTCACGTAACGACGAGCGTCCACTGTTTGAAGTTTGAATATCTGTCCAAAGTGTCTCATCTCAGGCGACTGGACACACCTGAGGAGACAGAGACACACTGTCCTCACAGACCAGACGGCTCTGAAGCATGAACGTTGTGTCTGTCTTCAGGAAATGACACGTCCTCCTCCACGTGCCCCCCCCCCCCCCCCCCCCCCCCCACACACACACACTGAACAAACTGGTGTCATTATGGCTGTAATGATTATTTATGAAGTGTGGGCGGAGGCGGGTGGAGGCGGGCGAAGGGCGGATGAAGACAGCGGTCTTATCAGCTGATGCTAATCTGCTTATGGGCCTCCAGCAGGACGATGCGTCACATGGAGCTGCAGCAGAGCCAGCATCCACCCTCTGACTGATGGGTGGAGGATGAACCACCTCAACGCTTCAGCCACCTGCTCCACCCATCAGCAGCCATGTTCTGCTCCATCACAGGGTGGAGGAAACAGAGCAGGACTCTGCTTTAACGTCCACTGACGATCAGATTTGAACTGACTCCGTCAGCTCCATCAGGATGAAGCTCCATCAGATGAAGTGTTGGGTTGTTGTTTGTTGACTTGAATGTTTCTGTTTCAGGCATCTTTCACACTTTGCTTGCTTTTGTTTGGCTGGAAGAAAACACTAATAAACATGTGAGTTAATGTCCCAAGATGCATCACTGCAGGCGCTGCCACTCAGACCTGAGAGCCTGAAATTATGTGACGTGACTCCACGAGGTACTGACGACTTACTGTGGCTGATGAGCTAACTGCTAACATGCCTGCTAACATGCTAGCTAGCTGCTAACATGCTGGAACGAGCTCAGCAAAACGGCTCGTCAAGACAGCTAGCTTACCTGTTAGCAAGCCAGGTACTTGGTGGCCAATCGGAGCGTTTGAGTCGGTCTCTGGTGTAAATTCATTTTATCCATTGAAACATGAACAGAGAGCCGCTCCTCCCCCTGACACTCTCACCTCCACACAGGTGACCAATCACGGCATGAGGTTGGCATCAGACTGCGTAAAGTTACAGAGATTGGTGGACTCGGTTGTGACATCAGAGAGGTGTGAGAGGGGTGAGGTTTCCTGTGAAGGCCAAGTGAAGCACTGTGCTGCTGACGGTTACGTTAAAGTCACGCCTGTGAGCAGCTCCTGAAACACCAGCAGCTGTTCACAAACTTGAGGACCTCCAACATGGCTGCAGGACGGCATCATCCTGAAGTCCTCCATGAAGCTCAGACTTCACACTGAGGAGAATCAGTGTCGCCTAAAAGGTGAAAGTCGCTCTGATTGGGCGTCAGGTGAAATGGAGCGCAGCAGTGGGAGGAGCTCCTGATGAGGCGTGAACGACACTCGAGCTGATTTATCTAAATGGAAACTCGAAGGAGTTCAACGAGCCGGCGCCGCCTGTTAGAGCGGGTCATCGCCTCCGAAAATGAACACTGATGTCAGGAAGGAGGAAGAGCTGCTGCAGCCATGGAGGGCGAGAGACACTGTGTCTGCATGGAGAGAGAGAGAGAGAGAGAGAGAGAGAGAGAGAGAGAGAGAGAGAGAGAGAGAGAGAGAGAGAGAGAGAGAGGGAGCGCAGTGCAGTCAGCCTGCTGGCAGGCGTCCAGGAAGTGATGTCATTAAAGTGGCGGTGCACTCCATGACACCGAGCAGGGCTGCAGCACACTCAGCAGCCGTCCTTCGATTGGACAGATCACACTCTGCTGCTGCACATGGACTCACTGCGGAGACGACCATCACTGTCCCCGAGAGACAGCTGATGTCCAGGAATGGTCACAGTAAGAGGTCACATGTCCTGGTTTACTGTGGACGCCAGTGAGTGTGGACACTCTGTGAGCGTGGACAGTCAAACAGGACAGTGTTTGCTCACCTGTCTGCTCTTCAAGGTTTGAGTCAAATTCAACTCTTTACTGAGCTTCATATGACAGCATGCAGCCTCACCTCGGTCCCTCCTCTTCCTCTCCCTCCTCTCTGTCCTCTTCCTCCTCTCCCTCCTCTTCCTCCTCTTCCTCCTCTCCGTCCTCTTCCTCCTCTTCCTCCACTCCCTCCTCTCCGTCCTCTCCCTCCTCTTCCTCCTCTTCCTCCTCTCCCTCCTCTGCCTCATTGTACCTGTTTGAACCTCACACCAGAACAACAAACAACAATAAAACCTGTTTGTTTCTGATTTGGCCTCGGTGTTTTTTTCCATCCTTGTGGTCGACGTGGTCTGTCGGAGGACTCTGAGTTGACATTTTTGTCGTAGGACAGGCGTCCAGGCGTGTTGGACGGTCCAGTGGACAGACGCTGTTTTTGAAGGATCTTGATCTTTCTCACGGCATCACACCACAAATTGACTGAGGACGGTAACAGAGACGAGATGGACAATGACTCGTCCAACGTGCCGCCGAGGGCAGTTTTGTCCCGCGGGGACTTGGACGTCGTCCAAACAGCAGAAACAGGCAGTTTTGTGATAATGGATGAACCGAATGGACAGAACCACCACCAACATCTGTCCTCGCAGCCGCTGAGGGGGTTTTAAGCACATGGAGCGCGACCTGCAGGTTTTTACCACCTGCGCCATCTGCGCCGCCATCAAACCGCCATCGGCTGAACGACGCCGCCGAGCTCTGAGGGGAAGCGGGACGCGATCACATCTGACGACTTCATTTCTGCTGCACATCAGATTTCTGACATTTAAGAGTCAAAATGAAAGTGATGACACGCTCTGTAAACTGTCCATCGATCAGGAGGAGCTGCTGTGTCCTTCATTAACAGGCTGAAGTTGTGTTCCCGTGTATTCGTCCCTGCTGCCTGCAGGACTGGAACTATTGATTCATGTCGACTCAGCGTCCGCATCACATGCGCTGCGCCACCCCAAACGCAGGATTCAGCTCGTCTTAACAATGATCGTCGGGCCACACGGAGCTCTGTGCTCAGCGACGGCGTGTTCGTCACATCAGCCGACGAGCTGCAGGCCTGAACTGTGCGGGTGAGCCTGAGGCGGGACAGACAGACGGACAGGCATTGATTGAGCCCTGGCGTGTCACTTCCTATCTGTGGCGTCTCACAGAGCAGCTGGCAGGCTGATGATGAGGAGGCATCGCTCTGCAAACTGTTGCTGAAGAAAGAATTAATATTAAAACTGGAAACAGGTTTAACTGTAATTACATGAAGTCTGTCTCTCTGTCTGTCTCCGTCTCTCTGTCTGTCTCTGTCTCTCTGCGTAATGTAAATGTCTCCCCATTTGTCCCTTTTTAAATTAACGGCATCATATAAAACATCACTTAATGTGGCCTTTTCCTCTTTTATTGCAGCGATCATATTTCTGTCATCACTGCAGCTGTTTGTGTCGTACAGGCTGAATACTGAGTGTGTGTGTGTGTGTGTGTGTGTGTGTGTGTGTGTGTGCCTGCGTGTGTGTGTGCCTGCGTGTGTGTGTGTGTGTGTGTGTGTGCCTGCGTGTGTGCGTGTGTGTGTGTGACACAGATGAGTGTGTTAATGTGAGTTTATCTGCATGCTGTCGTAAAGCTTAACGACAGCGACGCTCAGACATATGGCCGACAGAAATCTCCCATCAGGCCTCTGTGACCTGCATAATTAAAACCTGTCAATAAAAAACTTCTTCTGTGGTTTTTATATATCTCACCTGCTCGTCTTCATCATCAGGATCATCTGAGTCTGAGGATGTTTTGAGATTTCCACCATGAAAAAAGTGTGGACACAAGAACTGAAGGACAGACTACAACTCCCATGGTGCATTTCACCAGCAGCCAATCACAGAGCTTCAAATTCCATGTCGCTAACGTGAGCTGAAGATTAAAGTGCAGAGAAAACAAATAATATCTGTGCTTTGAACTGGATTCTGGAGCAACGGCAGCTGAGGATCATGGGTATTGTAGTGTTTCACCTCGTCCACCAAAACCTGATTTGTAGTTTCAAGACTTCTTGACTCTTAAAAGACCTCTGAACACTCATTTCTGAGCCTCGGAGGATCGATGACTGAGCTCACACCACTCGCTGACTCACCTGTCCACAGGTTTCACTCTGATGTTACAGGACATCGGCGTTACGCAGACGACACGCTGCTGTACCTCCTCATCCGACCAACGACCAGACGGACCCACTAAGTGTCCGAGTGAGATTAAAGGATGGAGACAGAGACAGACAGATCAAATCACGTCAGGCTGACGCAGACACGTTGGAATAATATTTGATTGATTTGATTTGATTGAGGGTAACACAGCAGTCAGAACGTGAGCAGGACTTTTTATCGTCGTCCTCCAGCTGTGACGGCTGCCTCTCCCTTTGCTTCAGCGACTGTTTCACTGCTCGCAGACTCAACGAGCGTCTTTCCTGTCTGCATCGATTCTTCTAAGATTCGTCTGCTGGTGTTCAAAACCCGACGCAGCTTCATCACAAACCTCTATGTCCAGACGGGACCGCCGGCCATCGGATCTGCAGATCAACAGCTGTTAACGATGATCTCGTCGAACAGGGACAGATTTGTCCAGAGGTGTTGAAGACGCAAAGCGTTCATGACCTCGTGTACGTCTCTGCGGGGAGACGCCGACAGCCATCTTTCCTCGGCTGCATGTGATCACGTTTGATTCAGAGCGCGACAGAAGATCCAGACGTCTGCCGTTGATGTGTTAGAGAGGGTGAACGTCTCGTCACGGTCCGCCGGCCAGCCGTCCTCGAACGCAGCGCCGCTTCTGTAAACAGGAAACAGCCGAAGGCCAATCAGCAGCAGGGACACCGGCCGTACTCCGACCTCTTTCCTCCGCCAGCTCCTGAAGCATCAACCATCATCTGAACAGGATGAAGGATTTGTTGGTTTTTAAAGAGGTGAAATGAATCAAACTGCTGTTCTGGGATCAGATGGAGTTCAGTTTCTCTGCTCGTCTTAATGAGGAAGAAGAACAAAGGAGCTCGACTTTCAATTCTCCTGAAAATAAAAGACTAAATCAGCTCTTATCAGAGTTTCAGGCTGACTGAGCTGCAGCACAATGACTCCTCTTCCTCCTCTGCCTCCTCTTCCTCCTGCAGTTACATAACGAAGACAAACGAGGCGTCTCGGCACACTTCACACTTCACACAGTAACCAGATTAATTACAGTTAATCACGCTGGATGAAGAGCGGAGCGGCCGCTGATTGGCCTGTTGCTTTGATGCATTACCTCTTCAGAGGAGTGAAAGAGCCGCCGAGGCTTCTGGGAAACCTGCGTCATTAAACAGGAGCTGAGAAACACACCGAGCTGATGAGAGCGAATTCAGTGTGACAGATTTCAGACCTCCAGCAGAATTTAAATAAAGCTGTGAGAGTTTGAACAGGATGTTTCCGTCTGTGTTCTGTGTTTTCACTTCGACTGGATCAATTATTGACATTAACGTGAAGATTAAAGAATTTTGATGTAATTAAATAAAAAGTCAGCACTAAAACACTGAAGTCACATGACCATCTGCAGCTCGAGCTGAGTAACATGATTTATGTCTCTGCAAACACTGAAAGTTACATCACAGACAGTCTGTTCAAACAGGTCTGGGATCAGCCGGAAGGAAATCTGAATATGGGAATGAAATTGTCAGAGCTGTGAAAGAGAAGAAGAGGAAACGTGAAGAAACAGGAAAAGCTCTGGAGTCCTGGAACAGATCCAGGATCAGACTGACAGACGAGAGTCGTCACGTTTGATTTCTCCTCTGAGCTTCTGCTGAACGCGGATGGATTTTCACTTCCTGTCAGCGTGGTCACGCTTCAGCTCTTGGGAACTTCAGGGACTTTTATTTTGAAAGAAATGTGTCATCAGATGTAAGGTGTGCAGCCGAGTCAGCGATAACAAACATGACAAAGCTGACAGAGACACGTTTCAGGTCGTCACAGTTTGTTTAGGCAGAGGAAAAGACGAACCTGGTTTCCTGCGTCCGATCATTCATCCACCCACACCTCCACCCCCCGCTGCACCTTCGCACACAGGTGTACTGAGACTTTACTTGGTTACCAGATGTTTACATCATTATTTCATGTCTTTGGTCGTTTAAGCTTTGAAATCATGTCACCACACACGCAGTCTGTCAGACGAGCTGACTTCCTGCAGACAGACGCCGTGAACATGTCTGCGCTCGCCGAGGCCTGCGGCTCAGGTGTGACAGGTGTGTGATGAGTCATGCTGCTGTCACGTCGGTCAAACCCCGATGATGGACGAGTGACTCACCTGCCCGAAGGCAGAAAGCTGCTGCGCCTTCGGTCTGTGTCTTTAAACTCGTCCTCTCATGGCAGCGTGACTAACAGCAGGTCCACCAGGTGATGTCAGAGCAGTGATGTCACCTGTGACTCACTGATGATGTCACACAGCACAGGAAGAAAACACACAGCGTTTAACTCTTCGTACGTCAGGATCTCAGAACATGTGTGAAAAGTAAATCACACATCTGTAAATCCATTTTTCTAAATCTTTTTTCAAAACAAACAGGAAATATTAAAAGGAGTGCTGTTAGCGCCCCCGCAGGCCGCACAGGTCACTGCAGACACAGAGCCGCCCTGATGGTGGACGCGCTCAGACCTGCAGCAGGTCTGAGATCAGCTGTCCTCTGGTCGCCTCAGTGTCTGCGGGCTTCGAGTGGAGCTGCTGCAGACTGAAGCCACGACGTGACGAAACGCAGAGGAAGCTCAGGGCGACTCAGTCGTCCAGGATTCGTGAATATGAGCAGAAACTGTCTCACAGTCTGTGGTGTCTTCACATCCTGTCCTCTGCTGTCTTTCTCTGCTGTAAAATGTGGTTCACAGCCACCCCTGTCTGGGGGCAGCTGTGGACGAAGACACTGAGCTGTCCCAGGTGGACCTGCTCCCCTGTGAACTCAGCCTGCTTATCAAACCTCTCCAACCAGAGGCGACCGTGACCTCACCGTCGATGAGGTCAGAGGCCCTAATGAGGCTTCTTATTGGTCATTACACACAGCTGATGACAGAGTTATCCCGACCTCCAGGCTCTCTGTGTGACCTCACCTGACCTCTGCTGCCGGCCGACACCTCCAATCATCTGTTTCCATCTGTACGGTCTGAGAAAACGACCAATCACAGGGCGGCAGAGTCCACCTCTGTGAGGTGGAGGTCTGTGGATGAAGGAGTGAGCTTCATCACTTTAACTGCTGGTTTGTCTGAGAGCGCCACAGCTCAGAGCGACACACACCTGAAAGAACAATTTACCTTTTAAAGAGGCAAAAAGAATATTTTTACAGCTCTAACGTGTGAAATGACCAAACGTGATGAACCTCCAGAGAATCAGCAGCTTCTCTCGTTTTAACGGAGCTTTGAAGAGACTTTCAGCTTGTTCTCTGATGGTCTAACCGCCTGTTGGTCTAATAAACAACATAGAGAGGGAATCGAACCTGTGATGTTTCCCTGGTGTGTTCAGTCCTGATCTGGTCCTGGTCTCTGGAGGTTGCTGAGCCTGTTCAGTTGTCCACCGTGTAAACATCAATAATCCTCCGGAGTCTGAGCTCTGTTTGGTTCAAGTATAACAAACAAATCAGTCATCATTTCATCACCGCCGCGAAACGTGTCGCGAGGCTGCGGAGCTGCGGAGCTGCGGGGCCGCAGAGCCGCAGAGCCGCGAGGCCGTGAGGCTGCGAGGCCGTGAGGCTGCGAGGCCGTGAGGCTGCGAGGCCGTGAGGCTGCGAGGCTGCGAGGCCGGACTGAAAGTTTATTTTTAACGTGCAAAAAGCCAAAATATCCACAGACCACTCAGGACCCAGCAGCCAGAAAGAGTGGTCAGTGTGTGTGTGTGTGTGTGTGTGTGTGTGTGTGTGTGTGTGTGTGTGTGCGTGTGTGTGTGTGTGCGTGTGTGTGTGAGTAAAAAAGACCTTTTAAAACACACCACAGCAGTGATGATGATGATGAAGATCTGGTGTCTGAGTGTGTTCGTCTGACGTTCAGCAGCAGAATAAAAGCAGCGTGAGTCAGTCGATGGATTCAGTCAGAGGCTGGTCTCAGATCAGCGCTGCAGGAATGAAGTCTCAACATTAAACGTGATTTTTCTGTCGTTTTCATGGAGCCGGCGAACAAACGAGCAGACGTGCAGCTTTAACTCAGCACGGACTCTTTGTTTGTAATTACTGACGAACTTGATCGATCGCGCTGCCGGAGCAGGAGGTTCAGCCGCTCCATCAAACTCTGGTTAAAATGTGGAACCGTGTGAACCAAAGGCGAGCTGATGGACGGCCGCTGCTGATTGATCGATCGGCTCATTGATCGCTGATGCTCCGGCAGCTGAGGCTCCGTCCGGCTGCCTGCCACTGACTTCATTAGCCTGACATCACCGTCGGCACCATCAGCCAACCGATGCCGCTCAGCCCGCCTGCAGCTGCTCCGTCAGTTGTTCATTGACTCCGGACGCCATTTTGGACTGCAGTCAGAGTCCTGGTCTGTCCCCGAGTCCCACATCACATCAGCACAGATGGAGACACTTTGGATCATCGAGCAGTGTCTGAAACCCCGTCTGACACCTGAACGACCGAGTGTAACAGCATGAAAGTCCCCCCCGAGGACACCTGACTGTGTCACACAAGAAGAGGTCTTTAGGTTCAGGACAAGGAGGGGACACAAGTATCTTACAGGCCAAACATCGATTTACAGATTTGTCGCTGCACCCCTGCAGGACGAGGGAGCTGTGGGTGGACATATGAAGCTGGGACAGGTGGGACGGATGGGACGGGTGTGACAGGTGGGACAGGATCGGAGAGAAAAGTCCTCTATGAGCAGGACATCACTTTAGAGTTGAACCGCTGAGGAAGCAGCAGTTCTGTGACTGACGTTCACACCTGGCTGACGAGCAGTTTGTCCACAGAGGAAGAAGCTTGAAAAAGTCCAGGCCTGGAGGACGTCTTCCTCCACGCAGTGTGGACACAAGCTGCGTTCCCACTCTGCCCCCTGGTGACGGCTGCAGAGACTTCACGAACCTGAACGGGTCGGTTTCTTACGTCTTCAGGCGTCGTGGACGAGCAGTGCTGGACGGTTTGTTTTCACTGTCCTCTTCTCAGCAGCCTGTCCGTCTCAGTTCGTCCACCTTCATCATTTCATCCTCGGTTTAGTTTGAACGACAGCAGCAATGAAAAGTCTGAAAACTGAAACATGACAGACTGGGAAGACTGGGACAAGAACACACCTGTAACAGGTGAGGTGCCTGATGGTTTCTAATGTGACAAACGTCTGCTGCTCATCAAAGGACAAACACGATCGATGACTGACCAATGAGCTGCAGACCTCAGGGATCCCCCCCCCAATGCATCACGTTCATGTCCAACAGGACATCTGTCAAAAGAAGATGGACGGACAGTTTCCTCACAGCAGAGGCTGAACTCAGGTAACTGGTGGACTGCAGCTGCAGGGCTGATTGGATAACTGACAACAGGTGAGGAGAGAAAAAGGCGGGAGAAGAGCAATGACAGGAAGTAAAGAGAACTGGAATGTATAAGGAAAGTTACTACAAAATAAAACAGGAAATGCAGGAAACATCCTGAAGGACCCAAAGACATCTGGACGACAACAGACGTGCCGCAGCTCTTTAAATATTCTGGTCACTGAGTCCTCTGTGAGTCGTCCAATCAGCTCTCAGCCGTCCTCTGCACCGTTCATCAGCTGTCACGCACGACTGGAAAATCTGCATGCTTTTAATTAACTGATTAAATGATGTCATTTCCTCGCCCGCTGTAGCCGAGAATGTCCACAGATCCATCACTGACGTCCACGTTTCATCTTCAGCAGACAGACGCAGAGCTGTGTCAATGATTGATGATCGATCGATTGATTGATTCTTCTTCACGGTCTGCTGCAGGACACAGAACAGAGACGTGAACAGTGTTTGCTTTGATCTGTCTCGAAGACTTCCTCGAGAATTGACCGATCCAACATGTTCAGCATCTGCAGAAAGTCCAACAAATGAGAAAACACAACCAAATACAGAAACACTGCGCGTGACAGGAAGCAGCAGCAGCTCTGTCAGCGAAACGGAAACCGGCCAATGAGATTAAGCCGTCATTCACACACAGACTGAAGAGATGATTCGAACACAGCGACCCACGTCAGATTATCCAGAAGCTAACCGTTAGCGCACCTTTCTGTCCCACAGAGGTCACTGGTCAGTGCTCTCACTCTGACTGGCTGACGTTTGATTTACGATGATTTACGGAGCTCGAATCATCGTCTTCAGGTGATGAAGACGCTGTAAGCGGGACGAGTCGTGTGAGGTCGACCCACACATGGAGAGCTTTGATGATGTCAGTGACAGACGAACAGATCCGGAGCCATTTCTTCTTCTTCTTCTTCATGGAACGCTCAGGCCTGAGGACGCCACATGGTGGAGACGGTTTCTTGATTTTCTTGAGTTTTGTCTCTTTGGATGAATTTTCTGGAGTTGCAGCACTTTGAGCCTTCAGGGCCACCGTAGCAGTCAGAACACGAAGACAAGCCGGGTTGAATTTGGACCTTTCATGCTTGATGCTGTAATCGCTCTGATTCATTTGATCGTCAGCTTCGATTGGTTGTGGAGCTCCTCGTCTCAGACTGACAGAGTTCCTCGTTAGCGGCCGTCTCCACCGTCGTCTCCTTCACCCTGAAACGCACCACGTTCAGCATCACAGCGGCAGCACTTCAAACGCTCTGCAGCCACAGGGCGCCGGCTCGCCGCTGCATTTTTAATTAGACGGAACGGATTCCCCGCCGAGGCGACGGAGTTCACCAAAGTTCGGCGGCAGGGCGGCGTTTGATCAGAGCTTCCTGCTTTCCCGAGCTAACAGAGGAGCTCACATCCACACGACTCCTCAGCCAGCAGCTCTTCATCATTACTGCTCTGTGAAATCTGAGTCAGCTCACCTGAGAGGTACGGAGGGAAAACATGACGTCAGCAAAGACGAATGACTGAAGACAAACAGAAAAACTGGGAGCAGAAATGATGATGATATGTTTTTTTCTGCCCAAGAAAAGCATAAAAGACAGCAGTCAAAGTGAAAACGTCGGGACGAACAAACCTGGAAACTGTGATCAGGATGGAAAATGAACCTTTAGCTCCAGATCGTAAAAATCCCTCTTTTATTTTGGCTCCTTTGTGGATTTTAAGCGTCTTCGAGCGTCAATCGATCTCTTTCACATCACTGAATATATTTATTAGGTCTTGTCATTAGTCCTGTTTCGTCCTCCATACAGACTGGTAGGACTGGTGTCTTTGAGCTGCTGGCTGAAGACTGATCTCAGAGCAGTTTGACTCTCTCAGCTTCGCTCCATCACATCAAAGCGAGGACGACTCGTCTCGCTGAGCAGAGACACGTTTAATAAGAGGCTGTCTTCAGCGTTTGCCGTGCAGACTTTAATGAGCTCCTCCAGGGCTCCTCCACATGAATAATGTATACTTTTATTCTATTTCAGAGACAACAAAATGGCTTCTGTCTTCTGGACGGAGCGGAGCCGTGATGTGATGGACTGGCTGGAAATGAAAAAGGCCCGAGGCGAGACTCCAGGACGCCGCCGCCACGTCGACAGAACAGATTACAGAGACTTTCAGGGTGGACGCTGCAGCAGGAAGAGACAGTGACAGTGAGGACTGACGGCGAGGACATCGTCCCCGATCGCTCGTCTCGCTGGAGGACGCTCAGATAACAGACCGAGCAGAGAGTCTTTGTCTTTGATGAAATTTTGCTGTTTGCTGCTTTCAGACATTTTCCTTTCGGTGCTTTTATTTTGAAGAGTAATGAAACTGAAGGAGCTCAACGCCGCCGCCATCTTGGCCTTGACCTGAAGTAATGAAGCGTCTGAAGGAGTCTCCTGCAGCTCCACCATTTATAAATATTTATGACTCTACAGATATTTTCCATCTTGAAAATCTGTCTGTTACATATTAGCGAAAGCAACAAAAGCTTTCTTTCTTTCTTTCTTTCTTTCTTTCTTTCTTTCTTTCTTTCTTTCTTTCTTTCTTTCTTTCTTTCTTTCTTTCCGAGCTGGACTCAAAGTGTCTTCACTGTGTTTACTGCCACATTTTGAATGAGTGAAGAAGAAGTTTTTGTGACTCCCTGGTCGTAGATCAGAGTGCTTTTGAAACTAGAAACCAAGAAAAGAAACATTATTTCTTCAGTCAAAAATGATCGTTGTCTCACCAGCTGGCTTTCAGAAGCCAGCTGCCTCGACACACCTGGACTTACCTGTCCTTTGTCCCAGCGGAGGTCAATTCTGTTGAAATTGGCAAACGGTGGAAATTCACGAGATGGGAAATGCACGCGAAGCGACAGCGGAAAGTTTTCATGTTCGGTTTTTACGGTTTAGAGTTTTGATTTGAGTTTTAGTTTTTAGTTTTTGTTGTTTGTTGTTTTACACACACACACACACACACACACACACACACACACGCAGCTCGTCCTACCTGAGGTCGTCCTCTGTGGGCTTTGATCCGTCCTCTCCGGGTCTCCAGTCCTCGTCCTTCCCCACTGGACCGTCTTCAGCGCTGCTCCACACCAACAACCAAAGAGAGAAAACACCGACCAGCAGAGAGGAAGAAGCTCAGACTGAGGAAGACTCTGCAGAAGACTCACCTTCATCAGTCTGGAGAGGACGCTGGACGCTGGACGCTGGACGCTGGACTTTGTGGCTTTGAGCTCAGAATCCTCGAAGCTGTTCAGGCGTCTGACCTGCTCAGCCTGCTGTCTCGGATGGTCTCGTGGTCCACGCTCTGTCTTTTCGTGCAGGTGTTCTGGGTTCAGTTCCCGCTTTGGGAAACGTTGGCAGAACTCTTCTTCTGTCTTTTCCACGGCTTGTTTGTCGATCAGCAGAACTTTCTGAGCTCCGTCGACTCTCACAGAGAAAATGATTCATCTGTGAGTCCCTCAAAGGATCTCATGAACATGGATGTCTCACTAACAGAGTGGAGGCTGTCCCTCGGTCCATGTGGTCCAGTGGTGAAGACTCCTGACTTTGGCTCAGGGGGCCTGGGTTCAACTCTCGGTGCTGGACGAGATGTGGAAACATAAAAACTGAATTTTTGTTGAACCTACGACCTTCACGTGTTAAAGTATCAGAGAGTGAGAACATCAGCTCTCACCTCGAAGGTGAATCTTCATCTGAGCCTGTTCAGTTTTTATGTTCTTCATCTCAAAACCTGATGATCCTGATGATGAAGACGAGCAGGAGGGACATATAAAAACCACAGAAGAAGTTTTTTATTGACAGGTGAGACAGTAAAAGTCACAGAGGCCTGATGGGAGATCGGCCATATGTCTGAGCACCGCTGTCGTTAAGCTTTACGACAGCATGCAGATAAACTCACATTAACACACTCATCTGTGTCACGCACGCATACACACACACACACACACACACACACACACACACACACACACACACACACACACACACACACACACACACTCAGTATTCAGCCTGTACGACACAAACAGCTGCAGTGATGACAGAAATATGATCGCTGCAATAAAAGAGGAAAAGGCCACATTAAGTGATGTTTTATATGATGCCGTTAATTTAAAAAGGTCAGAAAAATAATTTATTTCAGGGACGAACGAGGAGACATTTACATTACAGAGAGAGAGAGTTCGTATAATTACAGTAAAACCTCTTTTCACTTTTAACACAAACATCACCTGAAATGTCCGCTTTGTCCCGATATTCATAGTACTGACTCAGCTTTATTTGTCCTACACCTTTCATACGATTCAAAGTGTTTTACTCTTTAAAAGTAGTAATACCACAGTGTAGAAATACTCATACATTCAAAATGTTACTTCAGTGAACTACAAGGAGTTTTTGACGAGTTATGAAACTCAGGCTTTGAGAGGGACAACCTTCCAGCATCAGAGTGAAGTGGATCAATAAACTGATGGACTGCAGAGGAAAAGCTGTCAGGACGAATTCAACGTGTCTCTGCTAACGATCAGGAGACGTCCACTCTTTGATTGAAGCTAAACAATCATGGAGGACAACAGTCGATTCAGGTTTTTGGGTTTAACAGAGAAATAAATGAGAGTATCATCAGCGTAACGGCGATATGACACGCAGCAAACTTAAAGAAGCAAACGAGACGAGAGGAGAGGTCGACTGAGATCAGTTTGAGTTTGACCTTCATCACAGTGTTGAAGGAAGTATTCTGATCCTTTACTTCAGTAAAAGTACTGTGAAATACTCTGTTCCAAGAGAAAGTCCTGCATTAGACCGGTTTGTCCTCTGTCTCAGACACCAGTGAATGAGACAAAGACCTGAAGGTCCTGAAGCAGCAAGCACCCCCCCCCCCCATCCTTCTCCAATCAAATTCTGTGATGTCACTCGAGCCCGTCGCCCTCCAGCTTCGAGGTGGAGGCCGCGAGATAAATCTGAATTTCACACTCTGCCTTCCATCAGATCAGATTCCTCGCGTCCGTCTGAGCGGCTCGTCATCTGATCAGGGGTGACGACGCCTCGCAGACAGGAAGTGCGACCGCGGCACATTTTAAACGCTCTCATCAGCGTTTCCAGCAGACATGAGATCTGACACACGAAGAGGTCTGAGTCCTCTCCGGCTGCATGCAAATGAGAAACATCCCAAATTACCTCACGCATGGAGCGACACGATCGATGATTATCAACTGGCTCATTCGCAGGTGAGTCGTGCTCTGAATGCTGATGCTGACGGACGACACGCAGCTGACTGAGAGGAACAAAGCCAATGCAGCTCACAGAGGAAACTCCACCACAGTAAAAACTAATGTTGAAACTGGTTCACTTCCAGCTCTGATCTCAGTCTCAGTCTGAAGGCCGTGAAGACCACGTCTCCAGCTCTGAGGGAACTGATGCTACAGCAGCATCTGTGCTAACCTCTTCAGGAGCCGCCATCATGCCGTCGCCACACCGAAACAGAACTTGAAGCCTGGACCACAGCGACTGGAAGACGAAGGCTTCAGGGTGAAGACGGAGGCACAGGACAGGTAAGGAACAGGTGAGGTCGGAACCAGGAGGTCAAACCGGAGAAGATTGCTGGAGTCTGGCATTACGCAGCGTGAGACAGAGACAACGTCCTTAAAAGCGTCCATATAAACTGACTTGACTGCAGATGAATCGCAGGTGTGCTCCTCAGGTGTGGTGAGGGAGGCGTGGTAAGCAGGTAAGCTCTGAGCTGGGTGACATTTACAGACTAATCTCCTTCATCCTTCATGTGTTCACAAAGTGGTGAACTCTCCATCCTCTATGAGCGACTGAGCCTTTCAGACCTAATCATGATCCTCTCACCTGTGACCAGTCAGCCTGTTTACCTGTGGAATGATCCAAACAGGTGTCTCTGGAGCGTTCCACATCTTTCAGTCTGTGAAACGTGTCGCTGCTTCAGATTCACAATAAGCAGGTGAAAACATGATTTTTTTCAAGCTTTCATAGCATCACTGCGTCACCACAGGGTCAGACGCTGAGTGAACCTGGTCAGGGACCGTCCTGGTCTCTGGTGGATCGTCGCTGGCGGCAGATCAGTTCAGTGAAGCTGATTTGCAGGTTTACAAACAGACAGACGGCGTTAAACAGCCGTCTGTCTTTGGTCCATTTGTCTCCACTAATCACAGCTCGTCTGGGAGGATAATTAGCGCTCGCTGGAATCAGCTGATCTGAGAGGAAAACCTCGTCTGCAGACTGAATCTGTCGGGAATGAGGTTTAATCCAGACGACCTGAGAGATATGGATCTGCCTGCTGACTGCCTGTGTGTCGGTCAGCACACCTGCAGACTTACCTGGAGACACGTCTGAGCTCCGAGGAGACCGACAGGAAGTCGATACGAGTCAGTCTGGATCATGAACTGAATGACAGTCTGTGTTCATGCGGCTTAACTGCTTTTTTATCGTTTTTTAGGCGTCAAGGACATGAAGAGAGTCAGTTTTCACTACTGATCATGTTTGAGTGTGTGTGTGTGTGTGTGTGTGTGTGTGTGTGTGTGTGTGTGTGTGTGTGTGTGTGTGTGTTTGCAGCTCTGTCTGGAGAAAAGTGCTGATGTGAGTCTGCTGGTTGGAGATCAGATTGGTGTTTCATATCATATGATGACAGCTGTGCAGGCTGTGCGTTAACTGTGTGTGTGTGTGTGTGTGTGTGTGTGTGTGTGTGTGTGTGTGTGTGTGTACTGTAAGCATGGTTTGTGATTTCCACAGTATTAAACATTAATATGAACGTGTGATACTGTGAAGAGACGAGTGTGTGTCCAGTCCTGAGACAAAGTGCTGGATGTCTTAAAGCCGTGTCAGGAGGAGACGGTTAGCCGCTAGCAGAACCTTCAGACGCTGCTTTCAGCTGAAGGCCTCGGAGGAGGAGAGAAAGACAGAAGACCGGGTCCTTGTCCCTGAGACCTGAGACGAGTTTAAACCTTCATTTAAAGAGAACAAGCTGCAAGAATCAGTGATCAGACCTGCTGAGCAGCAGGTGGACGGATGGAGACGAGCTGGTGAACATTCAGCAGCTACAGAGCTTCATGTTCCCCTCAGGAGCCCAAGAACAGAGAGAAAACAAGACTGACGCTCATCAGGCGACACAAACACGACTCGTAATGATAATGAGAGCGTTTCAGTGTGTGTGTGTGTGTGTGTGTGTGTGTGTGTGTGTGTGTGTGTGTGTGTGTGTGTGTGTGTGTGTGTGTGAGAAACTCAATCCCACCCTGTTTGGGCCACACAGCGACTGTCAGTCAACTTGCTTTTATTTTGAAATCCTCCAGACAGATGCAGTAAGCTGCTGTCAGGCCTCCTTCTTCCCCGAACTTGTTTTGCCTTCTCACACTCCTCCGGTGGCCTTGACCCTCCCCAGCAGCCCTCCCCTGAGCTCTCATTGACCTTTGACCCCTCAGCACTGAGAGCCAAACAGTAAAAACAAAGAGAAACGTGATCTGGGCTCGGCAGGAGCAGAGCGGCGCTCCTCTCCGAGGACAAACATGCAGAAGGAACTGGTGCTGCTGGTTTGTACTTGTTTCCTGTTCGTCCTCATTCATCAGCAGCGACTGACGTCCCTCTGAGCGAGTCTCAGGACCAAACCAAGAGCTGTGACATTAATCACACTCATGTATTTTTAAATCCTGCATGCGTCTGCAGGTCTGTGTGGGTTCATCTGCTGACTTTTACTCAGGAGGCTCAGCTTCAGAAACCGCTGAAGTTCAGGAGAACTTCAGAAGCTTTGTGAAATGCTGTTCACGGCATTACGGCCTGTGGACACATGGACACGTCTCTGGGTGCAGATCTCACTTCCACAGCAGGTGTGAACGGGTCTACCTGCCCGTTAGCTGCGCTCGTTAAGAGCCAGGTTTGTTGACACAGAGGTTGTGGGTTTAATGTCTTTAGTCTCCTGTTCTGGGATTGCAGTGAGGCATTCTGGGAAATTACTGAAAGCTAAAGTGAACATGAGTGCTTTGATCTTCATCAGTAGAAATAAAAAAACGTCCTCCAGAAAGCATCAGACTAAAGACTTCTTCGCCTGCACAGGGACTTGAACCCTGATCACCTGCTTCCAGACCAGGTCTACAAACCACTGGACCACATGGACCCGCCAACAAAGGGTGCCGTGGTGTGACTGAAGTGATGAGATGTTTGACGACACTTCAGCTTCGGTATGAAGATGAAGCATTTTTGGGTGTGTTTGGTGGAATGACGCTCTGTTTGAGAGCTCATGAAGCAAACACGACTCCGACGACTGATCCAGAAGGTTGTGGATTACGGGTTCAGACACCTTCAAGACCTGTTGGTCTTTAGTACTGTATTTAAATTAAGGCATTCTGATTTCAACGATCCAGACTAAAATTCAGTTTTTATGTTTCCACATCTCGTCCAGCGCCAAGAGTTGAACCCAGGCCCCCTGATCCAAAGTCAGGAGTCTTCACCACTGGACCACATGGACCGAGGGACAGCCTCCACTCTGTTAGTGAGACATCCATGTTCATGAGATCCTTTGAGGGACTCACAGATGAATCATTTTCTCTGTGAGAGTTGACAGAGCTCAGAAAGTTCTGCTGATCGACAAACAAGCCGTGGAAAAGACAGAAGAAGAGTTCTGCCAACGTTTCCCAAAGCGGGAACTGAACCCAGAACACCTGCACGAAAAGACAGAGCGTGGACCACGAGACCATCCGAGACAGCAGGCTGAGCAGGTCAGACGCCTGAACAGCTTCGAGGATTCTGAGCTCAAAGCCACAAAGTCCAGCGTCCAGCGTCCAGCGGTCCAGCGTCCAGCGTCCAGCGTCCAGCGTCCTCTCCAGACTGATGAAGGTGAGTCTTCTGCAGAGTCTTCCTCAGTCTGAGCTTCTTCCTCTCTGCTGGTCGGTGTTTTCTCTCTTTGGTTGTTGGTGTGGAGCAGCACTGAAGGCGGTCCAGTGGGGAAGGACGAGGACTGGAGACCTGGAGAGGACGGATCGAAGCCCACAGAGGACGACCTCAGGTAGGACGAGCTGCATGTGTGTGTGTAAAACAACAAACAACAAAAACTAAAAACTAAAACTCAAATCAAAACTCTAAACCGTAAAAACCGAACATGAAAACTTTCCGCCGTCGCTTCGCGTGCATTTCCCATCTCGTGAATTTCCGCCATTTGCCAATTTCAACAGAATTGACCTCCGCTGGGACAAAGGACAGGTAAGTCCAGGTAAGGTCTCATTAATGTTTCTTGTGTGTAGCTCCTCTGGAGGTCACAGCTGTCGGCTGGTGTTCACTTTGTTTCAGAGGTTCATTTTTGGACTCTTCGATCTTTCAGGGACATTGTTTCTCTTCCTGGTTACATTTGTTTTCTTGGACCTTTGTCCAGCCTGAAGACATGAGGACTTCGTCCTGTACTGGGGCTGGACCAAGATGTCCTCAGGCTGAGCCCACGCGTGAACAAAGCCTGCTCTCTGTGTTGACCTTTGACCCCTCTGTGATCACATTCAGCAGGTGGAGGCGTCCATCAGGACAGACGAGCTGCTGCCGCAGTGCCTCTGAGCAGCACTCCTTCACTCATGGTGTCTCCTGTTGTGTCCTCTGTCCTCAGCATCAGTTGTATTGTTTCACCTTCAGTCTGGAGGCTCTCACCTCTGACCTCTGACCTCTGACCCTCCTCTGTTGGTGCTTGTTATGTGGAGTCTCTCCTCCAGCTGAGGTCTCTGTGTCAGCTGACCAAGGTTGTTGTCGGGCTCTGCTGATTGGCTCAGAGAGTCATGTGGCGCTGGGAGCTGAAGACGATTGGTTCCCTTGCTGGCCGTGCTGCGTTCACTTGACCTGAGAATAAAAACGGACTTCAGGTTTCTTTGACTGTGATCATGATGTTGTTGACTAACTGTAGCTTCATTCAGTCCACATCAGCGAGCTTCATTCAGTAACATCGTACACTAACAGAACGCTAGCTTAGCTTAGCTTAGCTTAGCTTAGCTTAGCTTATCAGAAACGAGCAGCGTGGCTGCTGCAGCAGGTGCAGGAGACGAACTGCACCCTGATAATTCTTCGTCATTTTTCCTGATGGTGGCGCTGGGGGAAGCATCGTGTCCTCAGTACAATGTGAAGGGTCCGTCCTCTGGAGACCAGGAGTGTCCACAGATGAACCCTCTCTGTCCCTTCATCCATCAAAGACACATGAAACAGAATGAAAGCTCTCCATCAGCAGACGTTAATGTTTCTTTCACATGTTTATATTTTCAAACACATCAGTCTCTTCTTTGTGTCCCATGAAGACAGTTTGACACGTCCCTCCATACTGAAGACAGACGCAGCGTCAAACATCTTTTTCTTTGTGTGCAGATGACGTGATGTCTTTTTGTCCACATCACTGAGACTCCAGTCGACGGCTAATACACACACTGCAGCTCCCTCCCCCACCATGGCGTGTGTGGATGCGTGTGTGTGTGTGCGTGTGTGTGCGTGTGTGTGCGTGTGTTTGTGTGTGTGGATGCGTGTGTGTGTGTGTATGCGTGTGTGTGTGTATGCGTGTGTGTGTGTGTGTGTGTGTGTGTGTGTGTGTGTGTGTATGCGCACGCTGAATCAATACACACCAACGTCATTTCTTTTAAAAATGTCAATCCCTGTGAACTCATTGTCTCTCTCTCTCTCTCTCTGCCTCTCTCTCTCTCTCTCTCTCTCTCTCTCTCTCTCTCTCTCTCTGCCTCTCTCTCTCTCTCTCTCTCTCTCTCTCTCTCTCTCTCCTCTCTGCCTCTCTGCCTCTCTCTCTCTCTCTCTCTCTCTCTCTCTCTCTCTCTGCCTCTCTCTCTCTCTCTCTCTCTCTCTCTCTCTCTCTCTGTCTCTCTCTCTCTCTCTCTCTCTCTCTCTCTCTCTGCCTCTCTCTCTCTCTCTCTCTCTCTCTCTCTCTCTCTCTGTCTCTCTGCGTCCATCCAGACACTGCAGACCTCAGCGAGCGAGAGGCGAGCAGCCGAGTGTGACGAAGACATGAACTGAAGACAGACAGACAGAGACAGACAGACAGACAGACAGACAGACAGAGACACAGACAGACAGACAGACAGGTGGACGGGTGAGTGTGTGTCATGCATACAGATCGAGTGTCTGTAATAAAGCAGGGAAAGATATTCTGGCTGTTGATTGGCTGCCTCCCTGGTGGCGTCTGAAGTCATTAAGATTGCATGAGCACACACACACACACACACACACACACACACACACACACACACATACACACACACACACACACAGACACACACACACACACACACACACACACACACATACACACACACACACACACACACACACACACACACACACACACACACACACACACACACACACACACACACAGGGTTTGTCACAGTTTCAGTATAAATCTGCAGAAAATGGAAATACTGCAGTAAAATACAAATACCTCCAAACTGTGTGCTTCCCTTCACTGCTGCATTGTGGGAAATGTAGGACAGCGCTGGCTGAAGAGGAGTTGAATTAATCGTCCTTCTGTTCTGCAGACTTTTCTTCTGGTTGATTTGTTGATTGTCGAGGACGAGGACAGACTTGTTGTCTTTGTCTCATTTAGCCGTTCAGATGGACTGTGGACAGTTATGAATAATAAATGCAGCCTGAGGACACCAGAGAGTCCACAAACAATACAAACTCCCCCAATGAAGCGTCCAATTGATTTGCGTCCTGCTCTTTATTTCCTCTGATGGTCGGCGGTGAATCAAACAGGAATAATGAGCTCAGACGGTCCTCTGCGGCCTCCGCGTTGTGCTGACCCGACGTCTTCCTCAGGATCGTTATCGCAGCCGTTTGTGTCTTCTGCCTGCTAACGCTCAGTCCAAGGTGACGGGATCGATACGAGCCGTCTGAGCGGGGACGGCAGACCGATGAGGACTCGTCTTCGTCCTTTAGCTCGTATGAAAATGTGTTTGTCCTGCTGATGTTTTCAGAGGAAACTCACTCAAGCACCAACAACAGCAACAAGGACACTGACTGAGAAACAACGAGCAGCTGGACTTTTATTCTGAAAAGACTCAGAAACATCCTAAACCAGCTGGTCGCTGCAGTTTTTAAAATAACCGAAGAAGAAGGAAGTGTTGGGACTATTTTCAGCGGCGGATGAATCCACGTTCGGGGGTCACACGTGCAGACGTGTCGTGGTCTCATTGTTGGTGACAGGATGGTGACTGATGATGTCACTCAGTCAGCTGTTATTTCATCCTATAAACGCAACAAATGCAGATTCTTCCATATTTTCTGGACATTTGTGTTTCTTTCGTCTCTCTGCAGGCTGACAGGACTTCCTGCACGTGGCAGACCTGCTCAGATGTGATTGGACGGGACAGTCGAGCCTCGATGTGACGCCTCCACCTGTACCTGCGGTGGAGAGCCTGGCAGCTGATTGGCTGTCACTGTTCACAGCAGTGAGCTGTTTGAATGAAGGTGGAGGAGTAATGACACGATGAGCCATCCATCCTCATCACCTCCGTCATCGCTCCATCCTGATCCCACACGGCGAGGCTGGGGGTCTGGATGGCCGGGGGAGGGGGGGTAAACCCAGCCTGAGTCCTCGCTCTGCGTCTCTGCGTCTCAGGAGACTCACACCAACACGGTTTCACCAAATTTCTCCAGCGAGGCTCGTTGGAAATGTGATTCAGGCGTCTCGAGGGAAATAAGCGCCCGTCAGCCTGTGAGACACAGCGGTGATGTCCACAGGGCCCAGCCGAGGGACGCTGCACCCCCGGGACTCCCAGCGACGCCAAGGGACAGTCTGCGGGTTTATGAGGCCATTGTCAGGCTCAGAGTCAACGTCCTCCTCACAGATGGGGACAGCAGTCCTCAGCAGCGTCCTGCATGTGAAGACACATTTAAGATGCTGTGAACTCTGAAGTCTCTGAAGTCTTTCCAGCTTCAAAGTTTACATTTCATACATTAAATTTAAGCTAATTTTAATATGTGGTATTTACGTGTTTTTACACCTTGAAAGTCAAGTCGAACTCCTCACACACATCTGCTGAATATTTCTGATGAATGTGTGAATCAGATTAAAGTCATGAAACCCTGAAAATAACATTTTCAGATGAGAAAGACGATCGAACGTTATTGATCCCACAGCAGGAAATTACATCGTCACAGACTGACAGCAAGAATGAAGAAGGAGACGGAAAAAGGACAAAAACACAGAAGAACAGAATCAGCTGTGTTTGGACATCATGTCCAAAAATAAAGATCAAGCTGCCTTCAGAACGATGGATCAGCGTCTCGATCGCACTTTTAAAGGGTTTTATTCAGATTAAAGGTGTAAGTGAAGCGATCTGTGCTGAGCGATCTGGATCTGAGGTGTTTTGGGGTAAATGAAGGATGAGCTGAAGTGTTTGATGGATCAGAGGATCTGTCTCAGGCTGCGTTCAGGTCTGAGCCTTCAATTCACACCGAGCCTCAAAGCTTTTCTCATTTCCCTCATTTACATGATGTCTTCCATCGCCTCATCTGGACTTCCTGTCTGCTGGCGTCAGGCTGGGTCTCTGCTGCCCCCTGCTGTCAGGAAACACACACAGTCTGTGAGCTGCAGCAGCTTCAGGGTTTAGAGTCCGTGAACAACCTGCTGAGCCGAAACAGGAAGTCAGGAAACAAACGGTGAATCTGCTGCGAGAACAAAAGAGAGAGATGAAGGTCCAGTGACGAAGATGATGATGATGATGATGATGATGATGATGACAGTTCAGAGCAGGCAGGCCCAGCCATCATTTCCTGTCAGATGACCTGAGAGGTGAAGGTGTGACAGCGCTGGCAGGAAGTGAGTTAATGATTCTTCTCAATGTGCATCAGTTGGCTAACCGCTAGCAGCTAGCTTGTTGAGGCTCATACAGATCAGCTCCAACATGTTTCCACTGTGGTGACGTTCACGTGCAGCTTCTGAGGAGCTTCGTCTGCACTCTGTTTGGCTCATCAGGAGAAGAAGAGGAGCTCCGAAGCAGAACGGCAGAAAGAGAAGAGGAGCACAGTGGTGGAGGCTGTGCTGGTTTTAGTGGTTTTATTGGTTGTGGTGGCGTGTTTGGAGGGATGGGGGTTGTGCAAAAAGGTTAAAGAGCAGAAAATGATGGATATGGTCTCATTAGAAGAGGCAGGCTGGGCTTTAATTTCCTCTCTGTGCTTCATCTTTATTAACGTCAGGCGGCCGGTCGATGATGATGAGCCTCCAACACGAAGGCCAGAGAGGGAAATGAGGTCGAATCGCACTTAAATTCTGGTTTTCAGGCATTCAGGAGGTCAGGGTCGAGCTCAAGGACACGTCAGCAGCGTGGGCTTCAAACCTGCAGGTAGCTGCTTCGTTTCTGCAGGACAGCAACGTTTTTATGTTCTACATGAAATGAACATGAAAATTAATGTTTTTACAATCCGACTTTTTCAGTGTTTCAGTAAAAAAAGACTTCTTTAAAGATGATGATCAGAGACGAAGAGGAAGATGAAACTTGAAGTCATTTTGACCTGAAAAGGATCAGCCTGTGAGCTTCTCTTCACTTCAGGATTTAATGCTGATAAAATGACTTCAGTGAGCTCAGGTCTCTGTGTTCAGGCTGCACACCTTCATGACCACAGTCTGATCCTGATCTGGTCCTTCAGCTCGGTGGTTCCCTCTCTGAGCAGGCCTGTCCCTCCAGGTGGGACAGCAGGCTCAGGTCCCCTGGTCTGGCTGCCAGACTGCGGAGGACGTGTCCGTCAGTCGGTCCTCCTCTGTCCCCGGCCGCCGCCCTGTTTGGTTCTGTTTACTTCATTCGTTAAGACTCAGACTCACCTGCCGTCAGCGATGTGCAGGTGTGAATCGTCCACCGGCCCACATGGACGTTTCAGCGCGTGAAGCTGCTTCAAGTCTGAGCACCTTCAGTTGTCCAGCTTGTCCTTCAGGACGGCAGATGAAGGATGGGGGTGTCTCTGGGATGTGACAGCGCTGACTGGAGGGTGGAGCGCTGATCTCAAGCCTCCTGTCATGTGACTGATGGCTGCGGTGACCACGCTCATGATGCTAATGACTCGTCTTGTTTAGATGAACAGAAAAAATGTCCTCAGGGACGGATGGAAGCTGCTCATGAGGGACATTTTAAAGTCCCTTCAGCTCAGCATCGTTGAAGAACAGCTTCAGGTCAGTGATGACGTTTCTGTCCCACATTCGTCTCTTCATCAAAATCTGCCTACATCACCCACAATGCACCTGGACCTGTGACAGTCCAGTCAGACATCATGCTGTGTCTACAACTGACCCAGAGTCAGTTTATCAGACTGCACACAGCTCGCTGAGACACTGAAGGCTTTATTCCAGTCTGAGGCTCACACACACACACACACACACACACACACACACACACACACAGCCTGCTCAGCCCACACAGGGAGGCTAATTGCCATAATTTGGTCTGAGTGGTTGACACACATGTCTCTCTGCTGAGGCTGCCCAGGCGAGGTCAAAGGTCAGGTCCAAGCTCGGAGGAGGAGGAAGAGGAGGAGGAGGAGGAGGAGGAGGAAGAGGAGGTGGAGGAGGAGGAGGAGGAGGAAGAGGAGGAGGAGGAGGAGGAGGAGGAGGAAGAGGAGGAAGAGGAGGAGGAAGAGGAGGAGGAGGAAGAGGAGGAGGAGGAGGAGGAGGAGGAGGAGGAGGAGGAGGAGGACTTATATGTTCAGGCACATGAACTCCTTCTTCCGTGATGACGCAGGAACAAAAACTCGTCTTCATGCAGAAAACTTCTCCTTCGTCACTGCTGCTGAGGTTCAGATGAATTTACTGACGATCTCTCTGGCGCTCATCCAGAGCCCCGATGAAGACGCTGGTTCAGTTGTTCGGTGGGGGAGGAAGGTGACGGCGCCGCCTGAGGTTGATTAAAGTTGACCTTGAGCGGTGATGAAGAGAGAATGAGGAGTAATGACAGAGGAGACGAGTAAAGGAAATCAATGAGCAGAGGATCAATGGCTATTTGATTTTTTAACTCTCATTTCTGAAGAAGAAGAAGAAGAAGAAGAAGAGGAAGAAGAGGAAGAAGAGGGTGGAGGCGTCATTGACCCGCCCTCCTCCATCACTTATTTCAGGTTATTAATGGTGAAGAAACGTTCTGCTGACTGATGGAAGAGATCCAGCCAATGAGCTTACATCTAAACAGATAGCGTGAAGAGGAGCATTATGGGAAAATAATGGTTGCACCAATCAGTGACGAGGAGGTGGTTCAGCTGTTCAGCAGCTTCACCTGAGCGAGTACTCGAGTAAAAGTGCTCGAGGTTTCAGGTTTCAGGAAGTGAGCAGGACTCAGTCATGATGTCACTGTCACGCAGCATTATGGGATGTGTTGTGTTTAAGTATGAATGACGCTCAGACTGTCACATGACCTTCTGTTTATTTGTACACAGGTGAGACACCGACACACGTTCAGTGATGGACAATGAGAGTCACAGCTTGGACGCCGGTCTCTGCTGATTGGCCGCGGCGATGGCCGTGGGTCGACCCCACAGGCGGAGCCGGCTGACTCCTCCGTCTGGGCGGATGATGAGGCGGACGTGGCTGACGGGTCGGCTCAGGCTCAGCTCGGCCTCGTCGTACAGATGTCTGTGATGAGGACGAAGCTGCAGCGGAGACAGCAGAGAGGACGCAGCTCACACACCATGTCTTCACTGAGAGACGCTGAATTAAACCATGGACTCGTTATTATTAATGACAGAGACAATCTGTAGAAACGAAACAACGTTTTGCTGAAGGCGAGCTTTGAGTGTCGCTGTCAGTGAAGCCGTCTGCGAGGAGACGAGCAGGGTTTGCTGGCCAGCGGCCATCTTGGCAGACGAGCTTTGAACAAATGTGGGTGAGAATCAACTTCAGCAGAGCGACGTTTCCTCTGACTGATCCGTCAGTCTTACACTATATTTAAACACACTGAGTGTCTGTGAGTCCTCCATCTGTCAGCACGATTCACATCCGAGCAGCTCATATCCATCAGGCAGCGTGTCAGACGTCAAACGCAGCAAACGTTCCTCTGACGATGACGCTGCTGGATGAGATGAAGGCTTCGCTGACGATCGTTCGGACTGAAAACGTCACGGCTGAACTTCTTCAGAATCCGTTTCCAGTTGGAGCAGATACGCCTGAATCGCTCCCACGTCACCGGCAGGAGGAACGAAAGTGGCCGTGAAACCAAACAAGCAGAGGGCTGTTTGTTTGAGCAGCAGGTACGCGCCAGCTGCAGGCGTGGGGCGGGTGGAGACAGAGGCGGGGCTAACAAAGGTGCAGAGTGACGTCTGACTCAGTTTAAGACAGAGATCAGATCAGAGATTAGGAGAGGAACTTTACCTGTAAAATGTGTCACACCTGAGCTGATTGATTACATGTTTGTGACTCAGGAAACCTGAAGACTCAAAATTTAAGAAATCTTCACTTTCAGTCGCTCGTTCAGAGCTTTGACTCGTCGTCCGGCACAGACCTGCGGGACTCAGCTGACAGCTAAAAGAAGTAAATCTACAAAAGGAAGAGAAATGACTTCACAAACATACTTTCTGAGGGGCGAGAAGGACCTGCCATTTCCCAGAATTCCACCTGGTTCTGACGCACTGAGCTTCCTCCTCAGGGGTCAGAGAACAAACCTCGATGCTGCAGGAGTCCGGGAAGTTACCTGGACGGAAAAACACAGGCGAGGTCTTATTTTTCCTGCTCATGAAAGACATTTCCTGAAAGGACGCTGACGTGTGTCCACCTTTGAAGTGGTTGGTGTCCACCTCAACGCCGCTGATGACTCCAGGACGACCGAGACGGAACACGGCCCACTCCCAACCCGGGACCTGAAGGATCCCCCGCTGGTCCACCTGCAGGACGACCAGCAGGGACACGGTTAAACCTGACCGTGTGTGTGTGTGTGTGTGTGTGTGTGTGTGTGTGTGTGTGTGTGTGTGTGTTTAAACCTTCAGGTCTTTGGGTCTGTCCAGTCTGCGGGCCGTTTCCCAGCCGTCTGCCATGTTGACAGCTCGGCCAAGTCCTGTAAACACAGAACACCAGCATCACCTGTGCCACCTGTCATCAGTCACCAGTGTCACCTGTATCATCACTGTCACCTGTCATCAGTCACCAGTGTCACCTGTGTCACCTGTCATCAGTCACCAGTGTCACCTGTATCATCACTGTCACCTGTCATCAGTCACCAGTGTCACCTGTGTCACCTGTCATCAGTCACCAGTGTCACCTGTGTCACCTGTCATCAGTCACCAGTGTCACCTGTGTCACCTGTCATCAGTCACCAGTGTCACCTGTGTCACCTGTCATCAGTCACCAGTGTCACCTGTATCATCACTGTCACCTGTCATCAGTCACCAGTGTCACCTGTGTCACCTGTCATCAGTCACCTGTGTCACCTGTGTCACCTGTGTCACCTGTCCAGTGATCAAAGCTGACTCAACATAACATCACACACTCTGATAATAAATAAAACTGTTGACAATAACAATATGGTCCAACCAATCATGTTGCGTGGATGCCCAAAGTGGGCGTCGCTGTAGCCGAGGCAGACTCCCCCATTGGTCAGAGCCACCAGGTCGACGTCCTGGTGGGCAGAGACAGACGACCAGTCTCTCTGTCCGACGCCGTAAACCCTCAGTCTGGCTATCCCTCCATCTGACCACACACACACACACACACACACACACACACTCAACAATATGATTATTTTCATCATATTCATTATTATTTGTACCTTTGTGAATATTATTATCAATAATCATTGTGTGTGCGTACCTGGATACATGTTGAGGCGCAGGTGTGTGACTCTGTGGTTGAAGTTGACCTTGAAGTAGTTGTGGCAGGAGTCTGAGTATCCAGGCTTCAGCTCCGACACGCCCACCAGCTGTGGCCACGCCTCCGAGCCCAGCTGCCGATCAAACCACAGGTCAGCTGTCCATCAAACTACACCTCAGCTGTACCTGTGCAACAGCGTTACCTTGGCAACAGCAGCCAGCTGACTGTCGGAGGCGGCCATGCCGGTTCGGTCTCCCTCCAGCGTGAAGTTTGGTGGTTTGTCTGGTGAAGATCAGGAAAACATCAGCACAATCAATCGATTCATTGATTGATCCAACGTGCAGTTCAGGAGTGTAAGAGGACAGTTTGTACCCAGACAGCCGGCCTGGACGGAGACGTGGGGCGAGTGGTTTCCGGTGAAGAAGGACGTGTCCACGTCGAGGCCGTGGATCAGGCCGGGGACTCCCAGCTGGATGATGCACCAGTCGTGACCTTCAGGAGAAGTTCAACAGAAACGGAGACATTCATGATCGCGCAGCTTCATTTTCACAGGCTGAGCCTGAAGGCAGCACAAACAGTTTGAGCCTCTTCATGAGCCTGAAACTGCTTTCTGTTGACAGTTTGTCCAGCAGAGGGCGCCGACACAAAACTCATTCAGAGGATCTTAAAGGGAAACGTTTGTCACATGTTCATGTAATATGTATTGGTTTTATAGTACTTACATCCCTGAATACATACAGTACTTATTGTTGTTTATACGATCACATTACATGCTCACAGTACTCTTTATTCTATGATATGTACTTTACAGTATTACTACAGTACTGACGTATGGAAAGTTTCATGTCACAGGTCTATTTTATGAACTTCTTTTATTTCATTGGTGAACTTCAGAAAGAAGGACAGTTTGTTCCACGTCCTCACCGGGTTTCCTCTTCCTCCTCGTCTCCCATCCGTCCATCCACTTTCCAAACTCAGTGAAGGCCGAGGCGATGAACTGCGGCGGCTCTCTCTGCACAGACATGTTCAAATATTCCTCTTTCACCTTATTTACTTAACGCACGCCGTCCTGCTGAGCCTAACGCTCACTGCAGGACGGCGCGTGTTCACAGATCAATGAGCCAATGGGCTCAGAGCTGAGAGCAGCAGACAGGAAGTCAGAAAGTGCTGACAGACGGACGGACGGACGGACGGACGGACGGACGGACAGGTTGTTGGTTTGAGTCCACACATGAGATTTGACAGACAAACAGCAGATTTGTGCTTGAAGCTGAAATAAAAGTGGTGCTGAGGTCAAAGGTCACTGTGTGTCCTGATCCTGATACGACTGATCGGTTTTACCTTCAGCAGGTTGGCAGCAGGAGCGAACCACTCGTCTGAGGCAAAGATGACCTGAAGAACAGCAGAACACGTTCTGTCACAGCAGGTCTGAGACAACGTTTGATTTTTACCTGAAAGTACGAAGGACACATCGAGTCAAAGCTGCACCGATCAGGACTTCAGAGGAACAAAGCGTCTTCATCCACTCGCATGTCTGAACAGTAAACATGGAGCTTCAGCCAGCAGCTGCTTAGTTTAGCTTAGCATAGAGACTGGAAGCATGCAGGGGCCCGAACCCAAGGTGGGGCCCCACCGGCCTAAACCAGCTCTCAGTGCATGAAGTATTTAAAGTATCTCCACCTGCAGCTGCTCCACCTGCAGCTGCTCCACCTGCAGCTGCTCCACCTGCAGCTGCTCCACCTGCAGCTGCTCCACCTGCAGCTGCTGCTGTGACACTGAAGCTTCAGTCTGAGCACACTGATGATCAGAGATCAATGACAGGACGAGTACTTTCACTGTTTCCTGATGATCGTCGTGGATCTGTTTGAGTGAACTGAGCTCGTATGACTCACCTTCCCGCCGACCGTCTCGCAGGCCAGGTCATTAAACTGCAGGAAGTCCGGCTCTGCCGCCGCCGCCGTCGCTGCTGCTCTCCTCTCTGCCATGTTGAAGCTGAAGATCTGCTCAGAGAGCTTCTGTCCTGCAGGACAAAGTCCAGCTGAGGGACGGACAGCAGGCTGTTTGTTCAGACCGAGGTGACACATGACTTCATCCTGTGTGAGACAAACTGTCCTGCTCAGACACCAGAGACACACCGTCTCCTGCAGAGTCACAGTGAGACACACAAACACACGCTCATGTCACTCATTAACAACAGTCTGTAATCTTCAACTTCAACTTTATTGACAAAGTGTGTGGACACGGACACTGACTGAAGATACAAACGCAGACAGTGAAGCACGTGAGGAGCTGCAGAGGATGAAGGTTAGAGGATGAAACGTCGATCCCACAGAATGAAAGTGTGATCTGATCTGCTCACTGATTCACACAAACAAACATGAAGCTGTGTCACAACGTGAACCTGAACCCAGAAGATGTCCGTGATCCTGAACTGAATCCAGAGGACTGAAGAGATCAAGCCCAGCTGGAGTCGTCACTCTGACATCCACACACCAATCAGCAGAAGACGAATTCTTCTTCATGTATCATGAATGAATCACCTCAGGCAGGTAAGACAGAGGAGGCAGGAAGCAGGCGTCTCTGACCTGCTGGACTGGTTTTGACGTCACTCCAATGTCCTCAATGCTCTCTATTTCTCTGGGGTTGTGTCGACGTGACGGCGTCCTGAGATCAAAACAACCAAAGAACAAAACAAAGTCAAACAAAAGGAGGAAAACAGGTGAAAAATGATGTAAAGGTGTGAATCACTCACCACGTCAGCTATGACTCAGTGAAACTGGACTCAGCTGACAGCCGCTCACACACAGTCAGCTAGGACCTCTGTTTTCAGTGAAACTGGTCCGGGATCAGCTCAACGTTCAGCCTTGTTCCAGAAGAATCGCGTCTGTTCGCTGGACTTTGTGTTTGAAACGTTTCATGGAACGTTGATTTTCAGCCGGACGACAGATTCGGATGGACAGCTTCCACTTTCATGTCTTCTCACTTCGTGTCTTCTGGTGTTTTTGTTTGTTCATCCATCTTTTCAGTCTTGAAATGTAGTTTGGAAGAATGACATCAATAAAAATAAACACATAAACCTCACGTTAGCTGGACTGCATGTGATCTGTGTCTTCATGTCTGAGCTGAGCTGATATTTGCCTCATTAGATGGTCGATTGGCACCATCTGCTGGACAGAACATGGAACTACACCCTCTGATCTGGGTTCTCTCTTCCTGGGTCCAGATGTGTGTTTGAGGGCATCGCTGAAGCTGGAAACCAGACCCTCCTGAATCAGATCTTCACAGAGCTCTGCACTCACGCCAGAGGGCGCTGCTGCTGCTGCTTCACTCCACACAGCTTCTCTGAGAGCTCAGTTCAGACACATCGGGTCTCTGGATTCTTTTAACTCTCTCAGCTAAACCTCATCTAACACCTTTTGGTGAGTCGTGTGTTGCACTTGACTTTAGAAAAGCCCGGTGTAACGTGTGGCTTCATGTGGATAAAGGTTTGAGAGGGCCAAAACGGTTTTCTAGGGCAATGGGGGATTAGCTCAAATGGTAGAGCGCTCGCTTAGCATGCGAGAGGTAGCGGGATCGATGCCCGCATCCTCCAAAGAATCTTGTCTTTTTCTTCTTGCTTGAAGACACACACCTTTGGCCAGAAAGGGCTTTTAAGAATCAGAAGAAGAATCAATTTTGGTGAAGTTGGTGCATGAAAATCTTCTAGAATAAGCTATTAAAAAGTATATATAAACGTGTGTGTATACACACACACACACACACACACACACACACACACACACACACACACACACACACACACACACACACACACAGTCTGTTTCTTTTAAAAGAGCAGTGCAGCTGGCAGTGATACAGTAAAGTTAATGTAATATAAAGGGAGAATGGTTAAACTATTTAATTATTATTTCATAATTTCCAATTCATAAATTACTTGACCCGGAAGATTAGATGAGAGATTTAGAAGAATCCAGAGGTCCGATGTGTCTGAATCTGAGTTTCTACAGTCAAGATGATCTCGATCCATAATCATTTCATCTTTCGTCCTCCATGACTTCTGTCCACAAAGCGTTCAGTGTGTGTCAGACACATGAAAATGATGACAAACACAAGTCACTAACTCTGTTGTTCCTGAAAGAAAGGATGTGTTTTTCCTCAGTGCCCTCCATCATTTTTGAAGAGTTTGTGGCGTTTTTCCTGTAATTTTGAGGCTGGAGAACAATAAAGTTTCATACGAAAACAAGCAGCGTACCAATAAAATGACACATTCAGAGAAAACGAGTTAAATGTTTGACAAAATATCTTTCAAAAAAAGCGTTTGTACATGAAACCCAAGAATAACAAAGAAAAACACAATCAGGTGCAACACACGACTCACCAATAGGTGTTAGATGAGGTTTAGCTGAGAGAGTTAAAAGAGTCCAGAGACCCGATGTGTCTGAGCTGAGCTCACAGAGAAGCTGTGTGGAGTGAAGCAGCAGCAGCCGCAGCAGCAGCGCCCTCTGCCGTGAGTGCAGAGCAGTGCAAAAGCTTACAGCACCTGGTATTCCCAGGCGGTCTCCCATCCAAGTACTAACCAGGCCCGACCCTGCTTAGCTTCCGAGATCGGACGAGATCGGGCGTTCTCAGGCTGGTGTGGCCGTAAGCGATTACGATGGCGACAAACAGACTATTTATAAATGTCCATCTTCGCTGTCGGAAACTACAGTCTGCGCGGTCCTCAGACTCATGCTGACAGAGACAGTCTCTGTGGTGTCCGTCGCACTGGTTTAGCTCAGTGGTTACTTCCAGCCTCAGCTCTTTTTGAGAAAACTGAGCTCTCCTCCCTCTGTGGGATCGACCCACGGACGCTGTCCAGTGTTTTCTGTCTCAGTGAATCCGAACTGCAGCACAACGCTTCACTTTGACACCAACGTCTGCTCCCAGAGGACACACCTTAATCCTGTTCTTATTTTTGTATTATTTAAACATCTGAATGTATTTACAGGCTCTCAAGTTTTGAACTGAGTTCAGAGTGGGGTGGGGTGGGGTGGGGTGGGGTGGGGACGGGGTCTGATCTGATAAATGACACATAAATTCATTCAAATAAAAATATTTATTTAATTCAGTAATAATACAGTTTCATACAAAAACAAGCAGTGTACTAATAAAATAACGCGTTCAGAGAAAACGAGTTAAATGTTTGACAAAATATCTTAAAAACAACGTTTGTACACGAAACCCATGAATCACAAAGTTTGATCCACTCTCAGAATGTCGGTCCATGTGACGTCACGTCTACGTAGCATCACGGGGGATTAGCTCAAATGGTAGAGCGCTCGCTTAGCATGCGAGAGGTAGCGGGATCGATGCCCGCATCCTCCAAACCTTTGCCTCTCGAGATCCACAGGCCCAAACTGTTTGCTGTGTGACAGAGCAGAAGAATGGAGCCCTGAGGCGCTTCCCTGATCCTCAGCCAGCAGTTTTGGTGCTTAATCCAAAGCGCTTGGAGCAGGTCTCATGAAGTCTGGTCCTGTAGCTCCCGTCCGTCTGCAATGGACGCCGTAAAGAGTGAATACAGACCGCAATCACACCTAAGTGGTCGGTCGGTTTAGTTATAGTGTGATATTAAAAATGGTCGTCAAATCAAAGCAAAGGAGGGCAGGTGCGCAATCACATGGTCTCACCTGTCAGATGAGTTTATGGGATGAGTACAGGGCTGCTGTGGACAGCTGTGTCACGTGGTGTGAGCAGAACCATCTGCAACTAAATGTGGCAAAGACTAAGGAAGTGGTAGTGGACCTGAGGAGAACCAAGACACCGGTGACCCGTTTCCATCCAGGGGGTCGGTGTGGACATTGTGGAGGATTATAAGTACCTGGGGGTACACATGGACAAAAAACTGGACTGGGCAAAGAACACTGACGCTCTCTACAGGAAGGGCCTGAGACGACTGAGGTCCTTCAACATCTGCTGGACTCTGCTCAGGATCTTCTATGAGTCTGCGGTTGGTAGTTATATTGTCTAAGCTGTTGCATGCTGGGACAGCAGGCTGAGGACGGCAGACGCCAACAGACTCAACAAACTGATCAAGACCAGCGACGTTGTGGGGATGGAGTGTGACCCTCTGAGAGGAGGACGCTGACCAAACTATGGACTATCATGGACAACGTCTCACACCCACTTCATGCTGTGCTGGTCAGACACAGGAGGACGTTCAGCGAGAGACTCGTCCCACCTAAACTCAGGACTGAGCGCTACAGGAAGTCACTCCTGCCTGTGGACATCGACCTGAATGGCCTTTGGACTTCACTGGTCTTTTCGCTCATCTGTTACTTGCACATTCATTTGTAATACTTTGCACACCTGTTTGTATGTACTGTTTCTTTTACTCAGTATATATATATTGTTTTATATTCTGTCTATATTTTGTAGTATATATATTCTCAATATTAATATTTGTTTTTATATATATAGTTCTCTCTCTCCTCTCTCTTTTCTTTCTTTTCTAATTTTATTCTAATTCCATTCCTGTAAGGAGCACTGCAATGAAAACCATTTCCCCTCGGGGATCAATGAAGACTCATGCTGACAGACAGTCTCAGTGGTGTCCGTCGCACTGGTTTAGCTCAGTGGTTACTTCCAGCCTCAGTTCTTCTTGAGAAAACTGAGCTCTCCTCCCTCTGTGGGATCGACCCACGGACGCTGTCCAGTGTTTTCTGTCTCAGTGAATCCAAACTGCAGCACAACGCTTCACTTTGACACCAACGGCTGCTCCCAGAGGACGACTTATTCTGATTATTTAAACATTTTGTCTATTTTTAAAGATGGCGTCACTCCAAGATGATTCTCTTCAGTTGGTGAGTTTGTGGCGTTTTTCCTGTAATTTTGAGGCTGGAGAACAATAAAGTTTCATACAAAAACAAGCAGTGTACCAATAAAATGACGCGTTCAGAGAAAACGAGTTCAATGTTTGACAAAATATCTTAGAAACAGCGTTTGTACAGGAAACCCATGAATCACAGTTTGATCCACTGTGTCGCGCCATGATGTGACGTCACGTACGTAGCATCACGGGGGATTAGCTCAAATGGTTGAGCGCTCGCTTAGCATGCGAGAGGTAGCGGGATCGATGCCCGCATCCTCCAGCTTCCTGGACAGAACGACTCTTTTAATGTCACACTATAACGAAACCAACCAGTCCCATTTGACTGCAGGCTGCATTGTCTGTACACCTGCACAGGTGGAGCTCTGCCTCGTAACATGTGAAACACTGATTTGTCATTGAGATCAACACATTTCAGGAGCGTTGATCTGGACAAGAAAACGCTGATGCCCTGATTTTCTCATGATGTCAGCACTTCGCTTTACCTAAATATACATGTCAATTAAGTTTTTCAAACAAGGCCTGACAGGAGCCTGAGTATCTGAATGCAGAGGGTCAAAGGTCAAACAGTCATTTCAATGCAGGAGGAAGTGTTTTTAATTCCAAACAGCAGCACATGTAGTCATGCTAATAACGAAGCTCCATTCCAGATGTTCAGGACAAACGTCGACACATCAGTTTGCCTTCTTCTCTCCGAGCAGCTCAGAATCACAACCTGACAAAGACATAACGACTGACTGCAACACGTACTTTTACTGCAGTATTCAAACCTCTCACCTGTGCTCACACATTCTGATCACATCACACAACTCTGACAGTCTGTTACGGGTTCGCCGTCCTCTCAAACATTTGCTGGTTGCAGCTTCATGATGTTCAGGACTCGTTGGCTGTGTCCTGCAGGCGGATGACGCTGCCTGACTGTTTCTGGGGATCTGTAAGTATTACGAGGGATCGTCACGATAAGCAAACATAACTGAGGCTTTAATTCATCCACTGAATCGTGCTGAATAGTCAGACATGCAGAGAAATGACAACATGAGCAGAGTGAGGAGGGTCCGCAGGGCGTCCCAGCAGACGCCAACGTCACGTGCTTCTGCTGTTCGAGTCCGTCGTGTTGTTCTGTGTTTGCTCTCCGGTTTCATCCCCCGATGAAGAGCCGGCCAGCGTGGTTTGGTTAGGCAGCAGAGTCTCCAACCAATCAGCATGTGGAGTCAGTCCCGGCACGTCCCTCATCGGCTCGCTGTCTGCTCCAGGTGTCCGAAAGCAAAAGGAATCCATTTGTCTCTGTCTTTGTTAAAGCGACGGCAGATCGGAGCGCGTCCCGCCGCCGGCTGCTCACATGAAGTCGTCTGAATCGTAACCATCCTGCAAACGATAAGCACAAGTTCAGGCGAGGAGTGCGGCAGATCGCCCGCGGCGCGTCATGTTCACAAACACCCCTGAAAACGATTGGACTGCTACGCCTCTGCTGTCCTCTGCCGGAACAAACACAGCTGTGTCCACATGTCCTCACCTCGTTCGTCTTCATGTTCTCGTTCTTCATCAGAGACGAATAGTTCCTGCAGAGAGAAACCACAGAAGAAGAACGGATGAACATAAAGAGCATCTCGTGAACTTTAACTGTTCACACGGCGACACCTTCGTCACTCCTCATCAGCCGTCACAGCAGAACGTGACACCTGTGCTCCACCTGCAGACCCACCTGAGCTCCTCCATCTCCTTCCTCCTCTTCTGCTCCTCCTTCTCTCTCTTCTTCTGCTCCTGCAGCTGAGCTTTCTTCTCGTTCCTCTCCTCTCTGTCTCTCGACTCTTTCTCCGCCGCCAGGTCGGGGAAGCGCTCCGCTTTCGTTTTCTCCAGGCGGTTCACGATCTCGTTGATCTTCTTCTCCACCGCCACGATCTTCACCTGTGAAACGGCACGACACACCTGAGCAGGTCTGACGATGATGAACAGACTCATTGGTGTAAATGTGAAAATCAGATGTGAGCTCAATCCATTGCAGCCGACATGAAGCCTTCAGTTGCGCTGACCTCTTTCTGCCGATGGAAGCCAATCTGGCCGACGTCCATGTCCCCGGTTTTCTTCAGGTTGGCCCACGGCGTGTACACCACGTTGATGTTGTTCATCTTGCAGCCTGACAGCACACACATCGTTAGCTTTAATACACAAGGAGCTGCTGTGTCGCTCAGCAGAGAGGCTTCGACAGGTGGGACAGTTCACAATCTATTTTTAACTACAGAGTCGATCAGCTGTGATCATCAGGACGTCAGAGACCACTGAAGCCTGCCGACACCCCGCGGACCCTGACCCCATCAGCCGTGACAGGAAGTGATGAAGACGCAGATGTTTACCTTGGATGCTGTTGTTTTTCACCAGCTGTGCACAGTCGATCAGCACCTCCGGGGGGATGTCGTCTATTGTCTGACCCTGGAACACACACACACACACACACACACACACACACACACACACACACACACACACACACACACACACACAGGTGTCCAAACATAAGAGAAACGTCAGTCTGTAGAAAGTTAAACAACGCAACGTTTGTGCTGCAGGTAATCTGATTACTGCCCAGTAAAGCTCTGTGTGTGTGTGTGTGTGTGTGTGTGTGTGTGTGTGTGTGTGTGTGTGTGTGTGTGTGTGTGTGTGTGTGTGTCTCTGACTTCAGTGTGTGGACTCTTTACCTTTGGCAGTCTCAGATAAACGTGAGCTGAAGACAGTTTGTCCACATGAAACCTGAATGTGGACAAAAATAAGAGATAACACCTCATTAACTAACATTCAGTTAGATTTCTGTTCTTTGAGTTCATAGATCATCTGTAACAACACGCCAGTTTACGTGTTGGACAAACAGTCGTTTGTCCAGGCAGCAGAGACACATTAAAGAGTCTCACCAGATGTCTTCAGGCCATCCGTACTTGATCAGATCCTCATCTGTGAAACCAAAGTCAGTCAGAGGTGATGTGGCATCATTCATGACAAAACCACTTCAACACAGCAAAACAACAACCAGAGAAACGGCACAAACACAGAGGAAGCGCCCGCATCAGGTGTGTCTGCAAGCTAACGTCCACCAACTTACTTTCATATTTGTCTTTTCCCATGTAGATCGTGTAGGAAGGGTTCACCACTGAGAGACAAACAGCAGAGCTTCATTTATCACATAAAACACATTCAGCTCACAGAAACAACAAAGACAAAGTCAAATAAAAAGAGAAATGAAGCCTTTGCTAACCAGGCTAACAGCTAACACTGCTGCTAACGCTAACCCCGCGGCTTCACTCACCGGCACTTGTGAAGTAAAACACCATTTTAAGTGAGTTAAAACTCGCCAATAAAGGTGAAAAGTGACTGTTTGCTGTCTGAAAACTAACAAACTAATTATGAACACAACTAAAAATGATTCGCTGAGTCCCGACCGATCGCTGCTGCTGTCACTTTTCTCATGGACGACTTGACCCGGAAGTTGTTAGCTTCCTGCATCGAGTTACAAAGAGTTAGCATGTGCAAGACAGGAATTACACAAACTTCCTTAAAATAAAAGCTTGATGTTCCGTGAATTTGCCAACGTGTCCCTGTCAAGAGGTCAAGGATTTGGGAATTTCTCTGTCTGCTTTTGACAGATGTTTAGCCAGAAAGTAATTCGAGTACTGAATGCATATACTTTAATTTACTATGATCATATATTTTTCACACACATCAATTATAACAATTTCGTCATTTTTAGTACTCTGTGGCATCAAAGACAATCAAACTCCTCACTGGTTATTGTCAGAATTCCCTGTCAACACAGACTGACATAAACTTTAGAATTTGATACTATCAGTATAAATGCAATTATTTCATATCATGTTGATTCTTACTGTCATCGACTGGAGACTGGATGTTTAAACTTAGTCTTTCAGGTGGAACTGTTTCTGTCTTAGTGCTGTTTTTTTGTGGTGTTTGTCTCAGATACTCTATTGATGAAAATATACAAAGAAAAATTACAAACAAAGCAGAAGTAAAAATCAAGCTTTGGCTGTTTGATAACAACTATGCTTTGATGATTTAAGGAAATTCTATTTCATTCTCTGCTGTTTTATCAGATCATCTGAAATTAATCACTTAAACTTAACTTAAATAAATCACTTTTTCTATCAAAAGTGATTGAAACCAAAAAAGTTTTTTCTATAAAATGACTACGTCACGTTATAATTTGGCATCCCTAATATACCTGTATCTTACCGACCAAATTTACCAAACACAGATCTTTTATTTTGAAGGTAAAGACCAGAAGTCCCTCCACGCTTCGGCAGTAACTCGATGAAGAAAAGTTTGTTTCCGCTTCCGGTTTTTGGTTGTGTAATATTTATAGAGTCTAGGGGCGCGCGCTGTTCAAAACACCGGGAAGAAACGCGCGCAGGAGTTGAAGGAGAACCGCCAGCAGCTCTCACTCTCTCTCAACATTCACCGATTTATGAAGCTCGACAGAAACGTGTTCGGTGAGAAACACACAGACACATAGACGTATTTTATGGTGTTTAACACTTTGTTTTTTCTCTTAAATGACGTTAAATTCACTTCGAAGCGTCCAGAAGCGTCCGCTCGTCAGACTGAAGTGACGCGTTCAGGTTGGTTCATTCTCTAAAAAAGACAAACATGGAAAGAAACGGAGAAACTTCGGGCTTTGGTCGAAGCACAGAACTGCTGGTGGATGTCTCCGCGTTAGCTCGTCTTTGTTGAGGCAGTCACATTTGAAGAAGATAATCATCCCGCCATTTATCCATTCATCTCCACTTTAGCTGTGAAGTAAGCTAACGGAGCGCTAAGCTAACGGAGCGCTAAGCTAACGGAGCGCTGGTGCACAGACCAGATGAAACTCGGTGTTAATGTTAAACTGATGACCCTGATCAGGATCCGGATCCACCAGTGACCCCGCAGACATGAAGGTCTCGGGGTGTAACGCTGGTGTCCCGGGTTGGCCTCCACGCGCTCCACGCACCCCCACTTTGACACCGTCACACCAAACTTCACCTGAAAATCTGTTAATTTACCGTCCAGCACTCTGCGGTCTGTGGTCGGTTTACGGCGGCTGCACATGTTAGCAGATGTGTCTGTAAAGCTGATCCCCGACCAGCCGGAGTGTTATGATGGATTGTCGTGGCAACAGGTTTAGAGATCATTTAAAAACTGGCATTAATCATAATCTGGTGTTTTTTGGTTGGTCCGTCTTAAAGACTCAGTAAATACCTCGAAGCGTCTCTCTGAAGCTGTCAGTGGTTTTCTGATTTTTAAAAAGCAGAGCTGCTTCTGTGCAGATCATTATCACAGTGAAGTTTGATGTTTTCTGTGAAATCAGGATCTGCTGCTGTTTCTGCAGGTGAGGTTTAAAGAATGATGCCGACTACAAACAGGAAGAGGAAGCTGTCGTCTGTGGACTGCGACAGGTGAGCCGTGACTTCTTTCAGTGGTTTCCTGCTGATTCGCTGTCTGTCCAGACGTTCGAGACAAGGCGGTCCTGAAAATAACGTCTGTTCCTAATTTATGACTGAATTATTTAAGATGACGTTGGTTCAGCTGCCTGCTCCTGTGCAGCTTTTCTTACTTTAAACTAAATCAGCTGTGGGTTTGTTGTTGGTGCTTAAACTCACGTATGAAGTCAGTCAATCAACGTTAGTGCTCATCTGGTCCTCACTGGTCCTCATCTGGTCCTCACTGGTCCTCACTGGTCCTCACTGGTCCTCACTGGTCCTCACTGGTCCTCATCTGGTCCTCACTGGTCCTCACTGGTCCTCACTGGTCCTCATCTGGTCCTCACTGGTCCTCATCTGGTCCTCACTGATCCTCATCTGGTCCTCACTGGTCCTCACTGGTCCTCATCTGGTCCTCACTGATCCTCATCTGGTCCTCACTGGTCCTCATCTGATCCTCTGTTCTTTGACAGCAGCCAGCCAGCAGAGAGGGGAGGGAGGGAGGAGACGTCCCCCGGGAAGAGGACGTCCCCGAGGAAGAAGCCGGTCGGACGTCTGAACAAGGAAAACGGTCCCTCGCCACAGAAATCCCCCCGAAGACCAGCAGGTAGGATGAGTGGAGGCGGTGTGGTGATGTGCACGCACACACACACACACACACACACACACACACACACACACACACACACACACACACACACACACACACGGACGGACGGACGAAATTTTGATTTTAGAGGTGGGGGGGGACACACAAGTACTTTTAATAAAAGTCAAACTCGTTCAGTTTACTGTGTTTTCTAGCAGTTCTTCTAGTTTTCCATTGTTACTTTTAAGTTCGCTGGTTGTCAGTTCTGGTTGTCACATTGTTAGTCAACTTCACTCCAACTCAGTAAAACCAATTTTACACTTATTAGTGGAATATGTGGTAAACAGACCTCATTTTAAAAGTGTAGGCTATCTGTTTGGCATTAAATGTAAGTTTTTTTTTTAATCTCTGCATTGTTGAGGTTCTACAGTAATACATTTTATTTATCAGCACTTCATAACACAGACGCTTTACAAGATTATTGCGAGCTTTGTCAATGATGAGGACGATCTTGCAGTGGATGCTGCTTCATTGGGAGGTGAAGTGAAGGTGTTGCAGGATAGGTGTAATTTGAGCAACTTACACTTTGACGTCTAAAGAAGTCTCTAGTGTCCACTTTCCTTTTTTTAGACATCCTGGCCGCGCCTATTTACCACACACACACACACACAGAGGCACACCGCACGCGCACACACGATTCACAACATAGATAGCACATGGACACGCACACGGACATAAATCAAACGTTAGTGTAAATGAAATCTCTAATATTACAATCCGTCTTGCTGACGTGACCCAGGCAGAACAAACGTCCAACATGATGTTCAACAACAGCCTGCAGGCAGCGGCAGATCAGCGGGAAGCTCGAGGAACTGCTGTCTCCTGGGCAACTAGCAGACCGGTGTACAAATCCTGGCGGGTTGCAACCTGATTGAGTGACGGGGGGGACGGCCAATCACACAGAAACGGCAGAGCCAATCGCGGAGCGTGTGAGCGGTCTGAACAGGCTTCAGCTTCAGCGGCCGTTTTCCGCTTGGTCCTAGTGCCCGCCCTTCTCTGTTTAATGTAGCGTAACATTGTTTTTGGACGGTAAAAACTGCAGGGGACAAAAACGGCGTTTTGAAAAAGTGCAGGGGACACGTCCCTTGCGTCCCCCCCTAAAATTACGTCCGTGTGACACACACACACACACACACACACACACACATATAATTCATCAGTCTTTTTTTTTTTCTAGACTCCTCTTCCTCATCGCCCCGTAAATCTCCGCTCAAACCCTCAGTGGTCATCAGCTCCTTCTATGGGCGGCAGAAGTCCGTCTATCTGACTCCACTGGAGAGGAAGGCCATCAAGGAGAGTCTGCCTGCGCCTCCTCTTCCTCCTCCTACTCTTCCTCCTCCTCCTTCACAGGAGAAAAAGAAGAAGAATTCTAAAGGAGGCAGCAGGCAGAGAAAGGCGGCCGCAGGGTCGAGTCATTCGGGGAAGATGAGAATCCAGACCTTTTCGACGTCTTCGAGGACAATCAGACTGTCCAGAGCGAGCAGCAGGTTCGTCTCCCGTCCAATCAGCTGCTTTCCTGATGAGTTCTCTTTCAGCTCCAGCTTGTTTGTTTGTTTGTTTAGATCCCCATTAGCTTTGGCAACACCACAGCTATTCTTCCTGGGATCAACTCAATATCATGTGACAATACGAAACATCAGTGTCACCGAGGACATACACATTACAACACACACACACACACACACACACACACACACACACACACACTATACAATACAATACATACACATAACACACACACACACACACACACACACACTATACAATACAATACATACACATAACACACACACACACACACACACACTATACAATACAATACATACACATAACAACACACACTCCCGTACCAGTTCATTTTTACCTTGATTTCATCTCTTCAGATCTATACAAGCACAGGTATACACACATCACCATACACTGAAGCCCCTCCATATAGATCTGCCAGTTTCTAGAAATGTCATTACAACCAAAAGACAATGATACACTTTCAGAACTCGCACTTAATGAAGTTTTTTGTCCGGTAGTAACCTTTGAGTTTCATTTTAAAACGTGTCATGTGTTCCTGTTGAGTGATGTCGTCTGGGAGTGAGTTCCATTCTCTCGCTGCTCTGAACGTCACTGTTCGTTGCCCAGCTGTGTTAAACTGAGGTAACGCAAAACAATTATGTATTCCTGCACTAAAAGACAACTTTTCAGAACAGATCAGGTCTTTTGGTTGTGATAACGTTTCTCATAAAAACCATCAACATGTATTTTAATCTGTTATTTACATCCAACCACAAGAGGTTTTCATGCATTTTATTCACATTTGTCCTCAAACTGCAGGCTACAGCAGCACGTGCTGCCCTGTTCTGAACTACTTCCAGTTTTTTTAGATTTCCTTGCGAAGCATTGGACCAAACAATCGAACAATAATCTAAATTTGATAAAACCAAAGCTTGAATCACTTGTTTAACAATAGTTTGTATAATAAATTTTGAGCACCTTTTAATCATTGATATGGCATTACCCCTGTTCAAAACAATTTTCTGTATGTTTGTTCCATGTCAATGTGTTGTCTAACGTCTTCTTGTGCAACTTTGAATTCAGTGCCGTCGCTGCCAAGCTGGCGTCGACTTCGAGCACGGCGGCCGGCGGCGGCGTGAAGGCTGCAGAGTCCAGGAAGGCGATCAGCGTCTCCTTCAGCAGCCTGAAGCCCAAACCCAAGATCTTCGTCGGAGCTGCTTTCTTCAGCACGGGGAAGAAACCCACGTCCATGTACAAGAAGTCTGCGCCCAGATCCTCCGGCAGGCCGGCTTCGGCTTCAGCAGGCGGCAGAGGGGCGCCACCACAGAAGAAGAGCGAGACAGCAGAGCGGCAGCAGGAAGTGAAAAAGCAGAAACACCTGGCGGAGGTGAGGACGGCACACAGACCGTGTTTTTCAGAATAAGAGCATGTGAACAGTCTTCACTGAGCTGTTTGTGACTCATGAACGTTCCTGATTAACGTGATTCTTATGTTACTGATACTTTTATTTATTCGTTAGCGTTAGCGTTAGCATTAGCACACCCCGACACCTGACTTCCTCCAGTTTTTGTTTGACGACGTGGATGAAAGAGTTTCTAAATGCTGGAGAGCAGACGAGCTCTGATGGAGGCTCGAACTCTGCAGCTGCTCCGTCTGCACCGTCCTCTCTAACATCACGTCCTCTGTCCTCTGTCCTCTGTCCTCTGTCCTCTGTCCTCTGTCCTCTGTCCTCTGTCCTCTGTCCTCTGTCCTGGTCTGCAGACTGATGTCCAGCAGAGGGAACAGTTTGACCCCACAGACTGGATGGACGAGCTGCCTGGAGCTCCTCGACCAATCAGGTGCTTTGCGTCGCCTCAGACTGATGGAGGACGCTTCAGAGGGAAAAACATCAGCTGTAGTTTGAATGTTGGCGTCAGAGAAATTGATGGTTTTCTGTCTTTGAGCTGAACTTTGTGTTTGATGAAGACCATTTTCCTGCCTTCGTCTTCTCCCTGCAGCTCCTCTCCAACGCTGGCAGAGAAATACGGGATCACCAGAGAGCTGGCGGTCGTGTTGACGAGGACGCCGACCGCGGCGGCGCCCACAGCCTCCATCGGTCCTCAGGTACAGTGAGGCGCATGCGTCGTTACCATGGTTACCGTGTTTAACACCAGTCATCACACATCTGTGAGTGAGTAACGGCGCTGATGTGGATTCTCTTCTGCAGGATGTTAGTCTGACAGACGGCGGCTCAGCGGCCATCTTTGACCCGAGTGACAGAAGCCCGACCAGCGCTGCTGCCGGCCCCCCTCCAGGTACGCACTGGTTTCAATGGTGTCCCAGTCCATCGTCACCGTCCTCGCTGCAGGACCGTCAACGCGTTGTCTGAAATATTCTGTTTCCTCCACAGACGCAGCGGCCGTTTATCCCATCTTCAGCTCTGCGTCCAAGAGGTGAGACGGTCTGTTCTGTCCTCATTTCAGCAGGTAGAAGGACGCAGACGAGTGTCAGCAGGACAGACGAGGAAGAGCAAAACGATGATGAAGACGCTATGATCTCAGCCGCTGTTTGTCCTTCAGACCAGCTGACCGTCTCCTCTGTCTTCTGTTGTCCTGCAGGTTGAGGAGAGCTCTGCCTCTGGTGGCGTCCTGCGGCGCCCCGTCTGGCCTGATGACATCACTGCAGACGCCCGTCCGCAGGAGGAAGGAGAAGCAGGACGACGACCAGCTCATCATCGTACGTTCGTGTGGACGTTTGGACGTTTGGATGTTTGGACTCACAGACGCAGGTGTTTCAGGCTGAAGTCAGCAGGTTGTTTTTGGTCTCAGTCTGTGTCCTCCGTGTCCTCTGTCAGGACGCCGGTCAGAAGCAGTTCGGAGCGACGACCTGCAGCTCCTGCGGGATGATCTACAGCGCCGACAACCCAGAGGACAACTTCCAGCACAGCCAGTTCCACCAGCGCTTCCTGGACTCCATCAGATTTGTGGTAAACTTCCTCCTTCAGGCTCTGTGAGCGTTTGTCTGCGGCTCGCCCTGATGTCACTTCCTGTCCCGTCAGTCGCTCGCTGTTTGATCAGCCTCTCCATCGTTTCAGGGCTGGAAGAAGGAGCGAGTGGTGGCCGAGTTCTGGGACGGGAAGATCCTCCTCGTCATGCCCGACGACCCCAAATACGCCGTCAGGAAGGTGCGTTTGTGTCCGAGCTTTTTCACAACGCTGAGAGACGAGAACAGACCGTTAACCTCTGTGCGTGTGTATGTGCGTGCGCGCGCTCCAGGCCGAGGACGTGCGGCGTGTCGCAGACAGCGAGTTGGGCTTCCAGCAGGTGACTCTGAGCAGACCCTCGCAGGCGAAGACCTACCTGTTCATCAGCTCAGAGCGGCTGGTGGTGGGCTGCCTCGTCGCTGAGCCCATACGCCAGGTAGGTCTGAGTGTGTGGGGGTGCGTGCGTGAGACCTGTGCGTGCGTGTGTGAGACCTGTGCGTGCGTGTGTGAGACTTGTGCGTGCATGTGTGGGACCTGGTGTTGATGGGGTTCTGGTTCTGGTTCTGCCCCCTCAGGCCTACAGAGTCCTGGAGCAGCCGGATCAACACAAAGACATGACGAAGGACGACTTCATGGAGCAGCATCGCGCCTGGTGCTGCTCCGGCATCCCGGAGCGAGCACTGTGCGGGGTCAGCCGGGTCTGGGTCTTCAGCCTGGCCAGACGTCAGCGCATCGCCACCCGCCTGCTGGACGCCGTCAGGTACAGAGACGCACCCGACCGGGCCGCCGGTCCTCTGCTGTCCTCTGCTGTCAGGAGGCCTGATCTGAGATCAGCCGGTCTGAGTTTGGTCTGTGTCGTTTCAGGAGCTCCTTCATGTACGGCGGTCACCTGACCAAGGAGGAAATCGCCTTCTCTGACCCGACGCCTGACGGGAAACTGTTCGCCACCAAGTACTGCAACACGCCGACCTTCCTCGTTTACAACTTCATCGCATGAAGTTCACATCGAAGCCCTGCTGCTGTTTGACGTGTGTGTGTGTGTGTGTGTGTGTGTGTGTGTGTGTGTGTGTGTGTGTGTGTGTGTGTGTGTGTGTGTGTGTGTGTGTGTGTGTGTGTGTGTGTGTGTGTGTGTGTGTGTGTGTGTGTGTGTGTGATCAGCGTGTGTGTGTGATCAGCGTGTGTGTGTGATCAGCGTGTGTGTGTGATCAGCGTGTGTGTGTGATCAGCGTGTGTGTGTGATCAGCGTGTGTGTGATCAGCGTGTGTGTGATCAGCGTGTGTGTGTGTTCAGCGTGTGTGTGTGTTCAGCGTGTGTGTGTGTTCAGCGTGTGTGTGTGTGTGCGCGCGCGCGTGCGCAGGATGAACTGGACCTCGGCCCGTCGCCTCAGCCTCTCTGATGTTTGATGTGTGTTGTTTAGTGTTTTGTTTTTAGACTTCCTGGTTTCACTGGTTTCGTGTTCATTTGTCTTTTGCTCCAGTTTGAGTTTTCTGGATGTTTCTGGAGGAAAACGTCGTCTGATGAAACGTTTCAGTTCTTTGTAAATACGTTGAATAAACAGATTTCCTTAGTTTTGGACCTGAATGGTGTCTGAGTGAAAACGAGCTGAAGCTTCGGTTCATGAATCTGTTTTCAGGAGCTTTTCAGATAAAATCATCACGATGAGTTTTAATAACGATGAAGACGACGATCACCTTCATTTCATTTAATCAGAGCAGAAAACGTGACAGACAGTTAAATCACAGAGACAGAAAAGAGACAGACGTGCTGCAGAGGACAGACGAAGACGACCGGTCAGTCAATGACGATCACCTCGCTGGACGCTCTGTCCAGCTGGGCGTTGCTCTCTAGAGCCTGGACGATCTGATTGGCCGAGGGTCTCCTCTTGGGGTCTTCCTCGGTGCACAGGTAGAACAGCTCCACCATCCTCCGGTACGAGCCGCCCAGAGCGTCTGCGTCCAGCGGCGGCCTCGTCCCCAGCTTCTCGTAGAAGGCGTCCTCGTCAAAGGTGTCCTCAAATGAGTCGTCTGAAACACACACACACACACACACATTAATCCTCCTTACGCTCGCTGGGTAGACTTTAAACAAGGCTGAGCGGCGCCCCTCTGAGGCCGTTTACGCTGCTGGATCTGACTGTTCTGCTCAAACCCAAATGAGCTGCAGCAGCCTAAGCGTCACCTTCGTCGTCCTCGTCGTCCTCCAGCATGTCCAGGTGAGGCATGGCGAGCGTCATCATCTCCCAAAGAGTCAGACCGAAGGCGAACACGTCCGCCTTGTCCGTGATGTCCCCGCCCTCCACCAGGGCTTCCTTTGGTTTCCACGGCTCGGTGCCGATGTACTCCGCCTCCGGGTCCGACACTGAGGACAGACGAGGACACTTTGAGCACAGAGACAGTCTCTGATGGTCTCATGATGCGACGTGAAGGTGCGAGAAGGATCAGCCCAGTCTGACCACACGCCGTGTTACCTCTCATGTTCTCGTCCAGCTGCAGAGACGCGCCGACGTCGCAGATCTTCACCGCCTCGAAGTCGCCTCTGATGACGACGTTACAGGACTTCATGTCGCCGTGCAGCAGCTTCTTCTCGTTGTGAAGATACTGCAGACGGAAACACAGACGAGTGATCGAGCAGGAGGGTCAAAGTTCACAGTCCGGTCTCACCTGGTCCACGTCTCACCTGGTCCACGTCTCACCTGGTCCACGACTCACCTGAAGGCCGCGAGCGACGTGCAGAGCGACCTTCTGGATGCGGTCGGCGGGGAAGGCTTTGAGGCCGGCCTCCCGCCGCCTCTCGATCAGGTCGTTCAGGGACTGCTCTCCTCCGTACTCCATGGCCAGACACTGTGAGCCATCGTGAGCTCTGGTGAAGGCGCGAAAGCCTTCGTGACAGAAGAAGAAGAAGAAGAAAGGAAGGACGCTGGACGAGAGCGTTTAACTTCACACTTCAAACAGGACGATGCTTAAAACATCTTTCAGCGTTTACGAAGAAGCACGAAGCTCCAAAATCAAGTTCTGCTTCCTGTGAGGTGCTGCGTCAGTCGGCGTCACGTCTTACCGACAATGTTGGGATGATTGATGCCCTGCAGGACCTTCGCCTCCTCATTCAGCCGCTTCTGGTAAACCGCCATCTGCTTGGCAGCACACTTCCTGTAGATCTTCTTGACGGCCCACGGAGACGCGTTCATCTTCCCCACCCTGCGGTTAGTTTGATCAACAACAGTTAAGCAGCTCAGCAAACTTACAGATATTTGAACTCTTTTTATTCCAACGCACTGAAGCTTCAACGTGGCCTTTCAAATTAAAAGCATATCATTCATTCGTCAATCTTCAATGAGCTTTGACAAATATTTATGGTCTCATTCGATATTTGAAGTTTTTATCTGCCTGTTTTGTGTATTATCTTATGAACAGTGAAGTGACAGGTGTTCAGGAAACGACTATCTTGGCAGGTGAGCTGTACAGCAGCTCCCACAGACATCACTGCACACCTGTTCAGGAGGTACACGTTGACTCCAGTCCCACAGCCCAGCTTCTTCATGAAGGGCGAGGCCGGGATGGTGACCGGGGTCCCTCCGCCGCTGCTGCCGCTGCCAAGGCTCCGGACTCGGACGGTTTTAGGGGTCTTGAATGCGCCTTCGTCGGTGCTTGAGGCAGAGGAAGCCATTCTGAGCCACACAGGTAAAGGAAGCACTGTCAGCCAGGTGAAATCAGTCTGTCCTCTACCTGGACGGATTCTCTCAAAGTGAATATCTTTAAAAGAAACTGATGTCTGATGTGATTCAAACCGTCTGAAGTCACCTTTGTCTCAGTTTCATGAACGTTTTGAAAGGACAAATGGCACAAACGAGTCGTGAGTAACAGAAAATGCCTCCAAAGTTTACATTCAACACAGAAATCGTGTCAGTGTTAGCAGCTGCTGAAGTAGTGACAGTGTCGACGACATGAAATGCCAATCTAACAGTTTAATGGACGTTTAGCTCACAGCTAACGGCGGAGACTCGGCACACCAAACTTCAGCTGAGAAAAGCTTAATTGAACGTCAGTTAGCTTCGACGCTAAAGCATTTGACAGTTTGTGACGTAAATGTGGCGACAGACCGAGTTCAGCTGTTTTATCGTCACTTGATTTAACCATAGAGTCAATAAATCATAAATTACCGACCTGCTTTTTCTTTGACCGTCACAAGAAATCTGAACGTCTCAGTTTAAACGCGCCGAACATTCAAAATGAGGCTGGCGTACGGAAGTCACGGAGGGACAAACTGAACGGATGTCGTTTGCAGCTGAAAGGAAAACGGAGCGACACGCAAAGTTTTCTTCGTCTGAAAACTGAAACTTAAAGGACTGTGAATAATGACCTCTGGGTTAAAGACGGCTCAGTTTACCCTGAAAAGACTTCTATGTGTTTTAAAGTCGTCACAGTTGTAATACAGCGTTTGACCAGCGGAGGGCAGTCACGTTATAAAATGAAGGCCGGGTCGTCGGATTTCCTGCAAAAGAGCAAAAACATTTCATCGACGATCACAGATGAAACACGTAAAGCATCAAATACTGATTAATGCAGTCATCTTAAACGAAAGACAAATATAAAATAGCATTAAAGGTTCAACAATAATAAAATAAAGTAAAAAGTGAACTGAATGTTTGCAGGATGATTATATTTCCTCACTCAGATCCTGTTTGACTTCACAATGAACATTAAGTGTTTCTTCACCTCCACCAACAGCATGAACTCTGACAGCTTAACCCCATTCTTCTTCTTCTTCTTCTTCTTCTCTTCTTCTTCTTCTCTGTGCTCTGCGTTGTTTCCTCTAAATGTCATCTCAGGCCTTTTTTTAATGATTCAGACCTTCAGATCTCCACAAACCACAAAGTCTAATAAAGAGTTTCCTCGTTTAGCAGCTCTGTGTTTCGTCCACATTGATGAAAGTATCAGCGATCCTTGTGATGAAGTGCTGAGAAGCTGTGACTCCACAAAGCCTCAGTCACATGTGGGCAGTCAGAGGAGGAAGAGTCGCGCTTCATCTTCCTCACAGCGTGCGTCTGTTCTCTCTTTAACGTCTGGAGGAATTTCCTCAGTCAGACGCCGAAGCTGACCTCGACCTCCTCTCCCTCACAGCCTGCAGATGTTCCAGCTCCTCATTGTGTGGAGGGATAACTGTTTCATTATGAGGAAGAGGAGCAGGAATGCAGTCTGATGATGAATGGACGTGGACAGAGGACGGGGACAACGTTGTCCTGAAGGGAAGTGATCTCATGTTTGTGGCCTCTGCTGTCACACGTCCTCAGAGAGAAGAGGATGCTGACTGTCGTGATGAAGAATTACATCGTTCTATATGATGATTTACACCAAAACAAGAGGAGGAAGGTTCACCAACATTTTACAGTCAGATTTGACAAACTGTCCTCTGTGTGTGTGTGTGTGTGTGTGTGTGTGTGTGTGTGTGTGTGTGTGTGTGTGTGTGTGTGTGTGTGTGTGTGTGTGCAGCTTCGTTCCTGCCGCTCTGCTGATGTGAGATGACGTTTCGCTCACACATGAAAACTGTTTTCAGATCAGTTCTGAGGCACTTTCACATGTAGAAAACAGACCAGAGGACAGAGGACACCAGGACCCACCCCTCTGTTTGAACACAGTGTTGGTCAAGCTGGGTTCAGGGGCCCCACAGGGGTCCTGCAGGGCCCTCCAGGTGACGGATGAACTCCTCGTTCTCATGACTCTGGACTCGGGTGAATCAACACAACAGGAAGCAGACGTCTTTCAGTGAACACGAAGCTCTTTATTCAGTACGTTCTTGGCATATCATGTTTGATTCAGGCGTTTATTTTACATGTGTGTTGTTAACGTGTGCGTGCTCTGAGCGGCACGGCGTAACGAGGAGCAGACGTGTACATACGTGCAGCACAGGAAGGCCTCTGTGGTTAAGTGCACTTGGTTTCAATGCGTTTTCTCCTTCAAAGGCAGAAAGCTGCTTTACATTTTCAAAGTATTCCAGTTATTCGACCCCTCGGTGCCCAGGCATTGATCTGAGGTCAGAGGAGCCTCTAACCAATCAGGAAGTCACGCCACTACAGTTTAATCCCGCTGACATCTGATAGGCTGCAACTCCACATCAGTCACAACACATTAAGCCACGGCCTTCAGGTTCTGATACGTGATTGGTCTGCGCCAGTTTCACCTGCCCCACCCCCCAGAACTAATGTCGAGCAGGACCTGAAGCTCGAGTCCACGTTTCTCTGAAGTTAAACCTCTTTGAGTTTGAAGCCGGCGGACGTGAATGTCACGTGACACATGTTTTTCTCCAGAAACGATGAGACACACCATCGTGTCTCATGTTTCCTCCAAAAACATGGAGGACTCATCTTTAACGTAAGGAAAGAGTAAAAAAAGATTCACTGCAGCTGATTGGTCCACACTCCAACCAATGACCTCCACCCACTCTTCTACCAAAATACTTTATCGTTCAAGTGCTTTAATGAGCGTCAGCGTCTGCTGGGACGAACACTGAGACACTGAGACACCTGTGTCAATGTCAAACTGTCCTCTGACAAAATGTCTGACAGAAATTTCAATCAGTAACATTTTGTCTGCTTCTCTGCTTCAAACAGAGGACAGACATTCAGTCAGTCTGCTGCTGTCTTTGGCTGCAGAGCTTTGAGTGAGACCTGAGGACACACAGAGGTCTGAGGACGCACAGAGGTCTGAGGACGCACAGAGGTCTGAGGACGCGCAGAGGCCTGAGGACACACAGAGGCCAGAGGACACACAGAGGTCTGAGGACGCGCAGACGCCTGAGGACACACAGAGGTCTGAGGACACACAGAGGTCTGAGGACACACAGAGGCCAGAGGACACACAGAGGTCTGAGGACACACAGAGGCCTGAGGACACACAGAGGTCTGAGGACACACAGAGGTCTGAGGACGCGCAGACGCCTGAGGACACACAGAGGTCTGAGGACACACAGAGGCCTGAGGACACACAGAGGTCTGAGGACACACAGAGGTCTGAGGACGCGCAGACGCCTGAGGACACACAGAGGTCTGAGGACACACAGAGGTCTGAGGACGCGCAGACGCCTGAGGACACACAGAGGTCTGAGGACACACAGAGGTCTGAGGACGCGCAGACGCCTGAGGACACACAGAGGTCTGAGGACACACAGAGGTCTGAGGACGCGCAAAGGCCAGAGGACGCACAGAACATCTTCTACTCCTTTAACAAAGGTCATGATGCTTCAAAGGGACACGTTTGGATTGACTCAGGTGTGCAGTTGGACCATGTCTCCGTCAGAGGACATGAAAACGTGTCTGTGATTTTGGGCTGAGACTGATCATTGATTTCATCGTCTGCTGATTATTTTCTGGATGAAATCAGAAACACTCTGACACCTCTGTGGGGGAGGGGCATCAGCTTTTCTCCAGCCAATCACCTGACGTGGTCTCACGTAGCCATGACAACACACTGGTTCTGAGAGCGCAGTGAAAACAAACGACGATGAAGAGCAGCCGCCATTGTTGTTATTACTCCTCTTTGGTTCTGGTGCACAACAATTCACTGTTGATCGACTCATCGATCGATCGATGGACTCATCGATCGATCTGACATGTTTGGTAATTAGAGGCAGGAGGAGGCAGAAAGGCGTCGGTGTCGTTGCGTCCTGACAGAGTGAGAGACGCTGAGGAGGATTATTGCTTCTCTGAAACAGTTCAAACCTTATGAACACATGAATCAGAAGCTTCCTGCTCGGCCTGTTTGGAATCCATTCATTCATTCACTCAAACAGACAAACTCAACGGTCGCAGCTTCCTGTAACGAGGCCGTCCAGCTGCTTCACCCACAAGCCTCCTCTGAGACATCGTCTGCTGCATCTGGTTTCTCACCTCGTTCCGTCTGTCCTCTGTCCTCTGATGTGTCCTCTTCTGCGGCGGAGCGGCGGTTTGGACCACAAACACCAACGCGCTTCAACACGAGCTGAGAAAAGTCATTTCTGGCTGCGCTGCCTCAAAACTCCGAGCCGTGTCCAACACTTCCCTCCGCCCTCGCGTCCTCAGACTCTAAATGGACATCATGTGTGCAGCTTCACTCTGAGGGAAAGTAGGTCAGACGACGTTCGGTGTGCTGAAAGCTTCACGCACACGTTTCGACGTGGAGTCAGAGGAAAGTCGACGACAGAGGACAGAAGTTTGACACTTTGCCAGATTTTAAGATGCAGTGAAAGACTTTAAGACGAGCTGTGGGTGAGGACGCTTACTGTCCCGCTGGCTCAGAGGGAGACGCAATAAGGACACTTGGGAGGTACCAGCCTTTGGATCTGAGAGCAGCCATAAACATTAAACCCCACTGAGAGAGAGAGAGAGTGTGTGTGTGTGTGTGTGTGTGTGTGTGTGTGTGTGTGTGTGTGTGTGTGTGTGTGTGTGTGTGTGTGTGTGTGTGTGTGTTAATACTGAAACAACCCAACTCAGACCCGCCTCTAAATCGTGCAGGCGGGCGTCCGCGATCATCTGTCCACACTTGTCTCCATCCGTCGGCTGCAGGGACGGACGATCCGCTCAGTCTGTTAGTTACATGTTTTCTTCATTTTCTATAAATACAAAGAACAGGAAGCACTCGTTTGGTGATCTGCAGGTCAAAAGGCGTCCGGCTGTTGAGGTCAAGCGGAGGCTGAGGACGGGCTTTCATGTGGATTACGTCTAAAATCATTGGTCGCTGGTTTGGGCTCCACCAACGCCTCTCAACCACATCTGGATCCAGATCACCAGCTGATCTGTCTGTGATGGCACCTGCTGGCCAGGTAACACGGGGGGGTTAATCAGAGCGCGCTCGACTGGAAGCTACGTCCTGGTACGGCTGGTGGCATTCGATTGTTGGTGGGATTTGATTGGTTGGTGGGATTCAATTGTTGGTGGGATTTGATTGGTTGGTGGGATTTGATTGGTTGGTGGGATTCGATTGGTTGGTGGGATTTGATTGGTTGGTGGGATTCGATTGGTTGGTGGGATTCGATTGGTTGGTGGGATTCGATTGGTTGGTGGGATTCGATTGGTTGGTGGGATTCGATTGGTTGGTGGGATTGGGTTGATGAGAGGCTGAAACATCAAATGCTTAAAACGTTGACCTTTGTGGAGCCGCAGACTTGTAGGTTTTAACCGTCTGTGTCTAAAAACTTCAGAGGAGATTTTTTAAAGTCATGAAGACGACAAACGGCCAGTTCGTCCAGTTTGAACTCAAAGTGCTTTGGACCTGCAGACCATCATGAGTGCTGGCTGTGAGGAGCTACATGATATATAATGACTGTGCATGCTGAGCAGCACTCTGTCCTTCATGATACTGTGAAGAGCAGCTGCCTGTCCGTCAAAGACACAGTCCTCAGAGTCTTCGTCGGCGTGGAGACGACAGCTGACCAATGAAAGCTTTCAGATGAGGCTCCGCCCACGCCGGACGAGCCTCCGATGGATCCTCCGCCTGAAAGCTGACCTTCGGCCTTCGCTGAAGACTCTGTAAGTCAGTGTGATGAAAAGTCCTGATGAAGAGTCCCGTCGTGCGGTCGTCCTGTGCGCAGTCTGAAATGTGTGCACTTCCTTTGCTCCCATGATTCAGTCTTGTGGCTAAATGTTTGACCATGAACTTGTGATAAAGCTGCAGATGTACGTCATGCGCAGCACTGTCGGGGGTGTCGGGTCACGTTCCAGACCTTTCTGAGGAAGACGCTTGGCGGCGGCGGCGGGTCCGGACAGGTTTAGGTGGCGCAGGTCACGCCGGCGTCCTCCACGTGGCCGCAGTTGGTTTTGCCCCAGCCGGGAAACTTACACTGATGGATGGTATCTTCAGTCCCCGCACAGGCCACGTCGTCCATCCAGATCAGCCCCGTACCTGCAGACAGGAGGACAAGAACAGTCAGAACGTCCCCGCTCTGCGTGGACTCTCAGCTCCGTCTCATGTCTGATTTAAACTTGTAGGAGCAGAGTGTTTTTCAGCCCTGAGTCCTGTCTGCAGGTGCTGCCTGAAGGCGACACACATCACCACCATCAACAACACTATTCCATCCTCTTACTGTAAACACTGCACCTCTTTTATATTTTCACATTATTCACTTAAAGTTCTGTTTAATATTCAGCTTTCTTGTCTTTGCATTCAGATTTTCTCTGCTTCGCTCAGTCACACGACATCGTTCAGACACTAAAGCACCAAATTCAACCTGAACCCACCAGCAGGATTTTCAGAGCTCTCGTGGAAATGATCCCCTTGGCGACGCTGGAGGAGCTCACGGTTAAACACGAGGAATGCAGTGAAGTAAAGTCACTTCCTGAGATTTCTTCATCATTGAAGAGATGAACGTGGAGCCAAACGTCCACATTTATTGTAGGAGTCAATGAAAGAACGCCATCTGGCTGTCTCAGCCGGCAGAGCTCTTCGCTCCTCTGAAGGCTTGTTTCCCTCGTCTTCATGTCAGAATGATGCAACTGCAGCCCGACAGGCCCGACATGTTGGCTGCGCCGGAGTTTAATCAGCGGCTTTATGTGAGTCCCACATGACGTGGAGCACATAAACGACAGAAATCACACATGTATACATGAGCGTAAACACACGGCCAGTTTTCCCAAAGCAGCAAAACATCTGCAGCTCGTCTTCTTCTCTCTTCGAGCCTTCGAGGCAGACCAATGATTCTTCAGCTTCAGCTGATGTCAGAAGGTCAAAGGCTTTCAGGCGACGAGGCTTCGGTCTTCACATGGAGACAGTGAGAGCTCCCAGAGCGCCGCTGTGGATCAGATCTGCCGTATCCGGTGATAAAGTACACAGTTCCAGCTGTGGAGCCGGAGCTTTTGGCACTATTGTTTTCCTGTAAACCTTAGTTCCTGTTTGTAAAAGCAGAATCACTGGAGGCTCCAGAAAGTCCCAGTTTTGCAACAGTTGTAGATGACTCAGCTGTGAGGGAACGAGAGGGAGATCGAGCAACATGTGGTTTTACTCAAACGCTGATAATCCACTTTGAGTTTCAGAGCTGAAGCTCTCTGAGACGAAGGCGAGACGAGGCCGCGAGAGCAGCATCAGCAGGCGAGGACGGTCCGCCGCTCGCTCGTCCCGCACGTCTGAACCAAAGACAACGGACGAGACAGCGTGTCTGCGATATGACGGACATCGCGGAGGAAGACGAGGAGCTGTGAAGATCAATCCACAGTCGCACGTCTAATCCAAAGCACTGGTTCAGCTTCAGGCCAGCAGCCGCTGACATGAACTGAAGCAAACTCTTCATCTTCCTCTTCACTTCCTCTTACAACTGGCAGGAAGTTCGAGGCCGTCGAGATGAAGTTTAGGACTGACGGGACGGGACGGGACGGGACGGGACGGGACGGGACGGGACGGGACGGGACGGGACGGGACGGGACGGGACGGGACGGGACCTTTGCAAACGTCCGTCGGGGGGCGCGGGGGGAAACGTGATCCTTCAGCTTTAGTTTCAGTTACTCTCAGATTACATTCCTCACACCCTCCCTGTCCAGTGAAAAACACATATCTCCAAATGTGCTGATTTTCTGACTTGAACGTGTTTTTGTCTGAAATATGTTCCTGAAAGTGCTGACTAATGTCTGGGAACTGGTTTGCTTCCAGTCCTGCCAGTTACAACTTGGCTGTGTTTTGTGTTTTCACCACATTTGAGTTCATTTAGAGCAACAAGAGTTTTGAGGACTTTCAATCATCATTGGACATAAACTGTCCCTGAAACCACTCATAAAACCTGTTTTACTGACACAAAATGAAAGATGATCTTCGACTTAAGCTGGAGGAGAAAAAGAAAACAAGCTGAACAGTAAACATGAGCGTCTGCCTCCTCCAGTCCTCACATGAAGACGTCCTGCTGCAGGCCGGACATGTCCACAGCAGCAGGCGAGGGACGCGTGAGGACGTCCTGAGGCTCAGCTGCTCCTCTCAGCACACTGGTCGGGCCGCTCGCACCAGATTTATGACACACAAATGAGTTTTGAATGACTGAAGACACTGTGGGACGTCCAGGGACACCAAGAGACGCTTTAGAGAGGAGTCACTCAGCTTCAGGGTGACGTGAGGGATTAAAACACAAAATGAGGAAATTTACAGCCGTGCTGACAAAAGCAAACCAAGCAGTCAGTCCTGGGTCTCATCACGGACGACTGTCTTCTCCTGAAGGTCTCCTCGCTCACTGCAGGTCAGAGACACTCTGCTGGGTTGTTTCTGGTCTTTAGAGACGTCTCATCATTGTCCACCGACTCCTCTGGGACACTCGAGCTCAGCAGACCGAGCTGGAAGCTTCATGTCAAACACAGGCTGGAGACACTCAGTGTCTCTTTGATGCTGGACAGGTTTTCACTGTCTGCTTTATCTTGGAAACAACCGTTGACCTCAGAAAAGGTCACAGAGGTCGGATTCAGCTTCCAAACAGACCTCAGACCGACGCCACGAGGAGACAGCAGGACTGGAAGCTGCATGTGGACAGGTGTCCATCAAGACATCGCTTCATGGTTTGAACCCAAAGTGTGAAAATCAGCTGGTCAAGAAAGATCCAACAGAGACAAAGCGAGGACATTTTGAGCTTCAGATGATCAGATGACGATTCGGAGCTTCTTCTTCTGCTGTTTTCAGGCCTGGTTTCTTCTTCACTGCAGTCGTGATGCTGCTGGTGAGACCTGTCTTCTCCCGTCTCCTCTGCTCGGACAAAGATGTTAAAAGAAACGTGAAACGCTTCTTAAAGGCAGGTGACTCATCTGAAAAGTTTAAATTCAGCCTTGATGTTCGTCTCTGCTGCCGTGTGGAGGTCGTCGTCAACGCCGAACCCTGACTGACGTCAGGCCGCCGAAATCAAACGGAGAGAGAGAGAGAGACGAGACGGATACGACCTCTGAGACTTTCTTGACGACGTCTGGCTCTCATGACTTTCCCCGTAAAACCTTAATGTTAATCCCTGCGGCAGCTCAGAGCTCAGCAGCAAAGACCAGCAGCGTCCTTCATGGCGAGTTTCAGCTGGATGTCCTCTGCTGTGATCTCCACGTTCATTACTCCGCGAACGGACCATCCATGAGCTCAGTTTCCTGGAGGCGACCACGGTGAGACACGACCGTCCGGCGTCCGTCTGACCTGAAGCAGTCCAGAACGGGTGCTGCTGCAGCTGGTGTCTCCGCCTGTGAGGTCACATGGTTTGGGTGGTGCAGCGCAGACGCCTGCGCAGACGCCTGCGCAGACGGCAGCAGTGTTTGAACAGGACGTCTCCTTCAGGCTCCTTCAGACTTCCTTTAGAGGAAATCTGCAGAAATCTGGTGTGTGCGTGTGTGTGCGTGTGCGTGTGTGTGTGTGTGTGTGTGTGTGTGTGTGTGTGCGCGTGAGTGTCTCATACCCTGTCCAAAGCGTCCCGTCTTGTGGACCGCCGTGGCTCCTTGGTATCCCAGCATCCGACACACCACGTCTCCGTCTTTTTTGTCCCAGACGTCGTCACACACCGTCCCCCAGCGGCGCTCGTGGAAGACCTCCACGCGACCCTCGTGAGGACCTGACCCGTTCACCAGCCGCACCAGGGTCTCCTCCACTGCAACACACACACACACACACACACACACACACACGAGTGACCCGACACGTATGAGGAGGCGTTCAGGCACATTCGTTTCCAACGTTCAGCTTGTTTGTGTTTGTCAGACTTGAAGCTTTGAAGCTTTTTATTGGAGCCTTCGCATCATAAAACATTTCTTCATCATCATCGTCATCATCATCATCAGACACACGTTCCTCGGCGAGCAGAGAGCCTGAAGCCTGTTGTTGGACCAGCTCGAGTCCATCGACAGAACACGAGTCCCTTTGATCGGCCGCTCGCTGGCACGACTCTGAACTCACACTGAGCAGATTATTTTCTTTGTGAGTGTTTATGAGTTTAATGAAGGGCAGTAAATCAGACCAATGAGAAAACAGACGAGATGAATGGACTGCGTTCAACACGACGTCTTCCACAAGACAGAAATATTCTTTCAACAAGAAAAATAAACGTAATTACTGACTGTTTTCTTTCTCCTCTAATGTGAAGCTGGCCGGAGAAAACAGGAGGAAAACAAGAGGAAAACAAGAGGAAAACAGGAGGAAAACAGGAGGAAAACTGAAGGAAAACAGGAGGAAAACGAGAGGAAAACAGGAGGAAAACAAGAGGAAAACAGGAGGAAAACAGGAGGAAAACTGAAGGAAAACAGGAGGAAAACGAGAGGAAAACAGGAGGAAAACAGGAGGAAAACAAGAGGAAAACAAGAGGAAAACAGGAGGAAAACAAGAGGAAAACAGGAGGAAAACAGGAGGAAAAAGAGAGGAAAACAAGAGGAAAACGAGAGGAAAACAGGAGGAAAACTGAAGGAAAACAGGAGGAAAACGAGAGGAAAACTGGAGGAAAACAAGAAGAAAATAACGAGAAACAACAGAAGGACGTTAGCTCACGACTGAGTGTCAAACTGTCCTGATACAACTCAACCTGCACCGAGTACAGCTCCTGGACTAGTATCATCAAAAACACAAAGAGAGTGACAACAAAAAAACAGTCCCAGTACGTTAAAGAAGAAGAAGAATCTTCTTCTTCTTCTTCTTCTTCTTCTTCTTCTTCTTCTTCTGTGTTTCCTCGAATCATCAAACCTTCACTGACGAGGTTTAACATCCAAATATAACATTAAAACACAAAGAGGGGCTGGAATGCCTTGCTCAGAGGTACTATTATAATCAGAATACTGTGTGTGTGTGTGTGTGTGTGTGTGTGTGTGTGTGTGTGTGTGTGTGTGTGTGTGTGTGTGTGTGCCTGCGTGTGTGAGCAGCATCTCGTATTCTTGAAAGTATGCAGCAGCTGAACTCATATAATTGACCTGATTTATCACCTTTCAGAACACGGAGTGAAAATGAGAAGAGAGGTGAACACACACACACACACACACACACGCACGCACACACACACACACACACACACACACACAGCTGACTGAGACTGATGACAGAGCGCTGCAGACTGAAGCCAAACACTTCATCTCGACAGGATATTAGTCTCATCAGACCATCATAAATTTTAGGAGCGTACCATTTAGCTCAAATCAAACAGGCCAGTCCTCTGCACTCACTCGGCCATCATAATTTAATATCCACCATAACATGGTGCCATCATATCTGCTGCTCATGCCTGCATCATGCTGCTGGAGCTCTGACGACGAGTAATTGTAATAATAACACCGAATTACCTGAAACAGATGTTCAAACTATTTGTTCCAGTGACTGAACACTGAAGACTCTGCTGGCACGAAGACGAAGACGCACCACAGCGATTCATATTTCTCATAACAGTCACCTACTTTTCTAAACAGGACGCTCTCAGCTGTCCTTAACTGAACCTCCTGGGCCACCGTCCCAAACTCTGGTCCAATGCAGCACAACACTTTCCACACAGTCTCACGCAAGATCACTTCTACTGTAGTTTAATACAGCGACGTGTTTCACTGATCCTGTGACACAAACTGACCTGAGATCAGCTCAAAGTCGATGTATTTCATGTTTTTTAATGATTTCTGTAAAAATCTGATGCAGCGACACGTTTCACAGACTGAAAGATGTGGAAACTCCAGAAACACCTGTTTGGATCATTCCACAGGTAAACAGGCTGATTGGTCACAGGTGAGAGGATCATGACTGGCTATGAAAGGCTCAGTCGCTCATAGAGGATGGAGCGAGTTCACCACTTTGTGAACACATGAAGGATGAAGAGATGAACCCATGACGCTGCTGTCAGTGAACAGTTTGATTATTGATGATTGATCCTGATTGATTGACAGTCCAGACTGTTGAATCTCTTCGACTGAACAAACTGAAGTGAATCACGAGCGGCTCGTCTTCAGACCTGCAGCTCTGCCTCATCTGGACCAATCAGAGCCTGGATGATGTTCAGGAGGGCGGGATGGGGGGGACGCACCCCTCATCCATCCTCACACCTCCACCCTCACACCTCCGCCTGCACGTAGCCTCGGATCACCTGGAGCGACCTCGTGAAGCGAACGCCGCCGTGTGAACGCTGTGAAAGGCGCATTGTTAAAAAAAGATGACGAGCGGTAAATCTGACAAAACCACAAACTCCATTTCTGGATGAAAACCTAAGAAAATGAATCTAGCTGTCGTCCCTGTGGTCGAAAATAAGCCTCAGAAAGCTGATTTAAAGTAATTACTGAGCCTGACTTCATGCCGTTAATGACTTTTCCTGAGCCGAGGAACAAACGTCCCTCCGCCGTCTCACGGCGCTGACGTCCACCTCGCACAGCCAACAAAACGTTCACCGTGAAGCACAAACTTTGACATTTCATAACAAGTTTAACAAGCTTTGTACCTCTTCTGTGAAAGAGGGGAAATAATGGGAGCTGCATGAGATGTAATGAGCGTTTCTGTCCGGGGAAAACCGGAGGAGTCGGCTCCAAGCGTAAGTGGTTGAAGCCCCAGAGGCCAGAGGAGCTGCAGCCCCGGACTGTCAGGACCTGAAGGAGGCCAGAACGCCGACTGATCGCTCTTACTAATGTTTGTCTGGCAGGCAGGACGGATCTGGACTGGACGGACTGAATGGCTTCAGGACAACCGTTAACTGACTCCATGTGTTCAGAAGAGGTCCTTCCTGAAGTTCATGTTCCAGCGCATCGTCCATCACTCACTTCCTTTTCTGTCCTCGTCTGCTTCATGTCCTCTTCTTCTGACTCCTCGATTGTCTTTTTTTTCTCTTTGTTCGTTTCTCATTTGGTTTCTGTGGTCAGTGAACAAGCGGCTCAAAACTAGGCAAGAAGACAAAATCTGAAAGTGAAGCCAATGCAGAATCGCCTTTAACCTGCACGCTTTGTAATGACCAGCAGGGGGCGACGCCACCGGCTGACTGACCACAGAAGAGTCAAACTGTCTGACTGTGAGGATCAAACTGTAGAACAACAGACGACGCTGTGAATGCATTCAGGTGTGTTTACCTGCTCTGACGTAAGCCGCCATCTTTAGCATGTGCAGCTAACTAGCATAAAGCTACGGGAGTGCTTCCAGGCCGAGCAGCTCGTCTCATTAACATTAGTTTGTGGGGTGACAGGTGAAGACGAGCTGCCTGCATCGACTGTAACACGACCAACTTACGAAGCTAATGTTAGCTTAATTAGCTTGCTAGCTTGAGCTGACGAAACCTGCAAACATCATTTGTCCTTTCAGTCTGCTTCCGTTTACCTCGATCTGACATCAAGTTATGTTTTTAAAAATTCGCCGTCGTCACTTCAAACATTTCATTCCTCACAAAATGATCACAAACATAAAACATTTCAGGGTTAAAGAGGAAAAAGTAGAACGTGTTAGTAAAACACAGCTGAGATCTAAACAGTTAATGTCTCCATGAATCAAGTCGTGTCTTCACTGTCCCTTTGAAGGACATCAGTCCCAATCTGAGGACGGATCTCAGTCCATCAGATGAAGACAGTCTGGAGTCTTTGCTCGAGCTACAGAATCTCATCCTTTCAGCTACACGACGTCCTTCATCTGATGCTAACGTCCACCATGTGTGGACCAGCGTCTCCTCTGTGATCACACAGCTTTGCGCCGTTTGAAGTGTAAAAAGATCCGATCGTGCGTCAAACGATAAGCCGGACTGAGACTCAGCCCGCGGCATGTGGTCTCAGTCCGTCTCTGGAACCTCAGACGCCGTCTCGTAAACGACGTGAGGACAGAGCCGACGCTGGACGGCCTTCAGATGGTCGAGGTCCGTTTGATGTGACGCCGCTCCATCGCTCATCACGTGGCGAACAACCACGGCCACCCCGACACTCGGGGGGCTCGTGTCTTTTCTCTCTACCTGGATCCAGATTGGCGGTTTCTGTCTGAGGTTTCGGTTTTCAGATGCTTTGATGTGAGTGAGCCATGTGGTTCACGGTGTGGGAAACTGAGATTAGCTGAAAGGAGAAGCAGATCTGAGCCTTCAGACTTCCCACAGCGCTTTGCTCAGGACGTCAGGTGGCTCAGAGACGTCTGAGGCCCATAAAGTCATCAGCTCGTAAATCTGGACTTCATGTCGCTGCTGGCTTTGGTCGCGTGTCTGATCTCTGCGCTGGTGTTACTGCAGCACGCAGGTTTCTTCATCGTGACTGCAGCGAACATCACAACGTTTCAGCAGCAGATCGTCTCCAGAATTTATCTCAACTATGAAAAATCACCGGCGCTGATGAGGAAGAACATGAAATGTGTTGACTCTGAGCTGTTCTCAGGTCAGTGTGATTTGTCTGTCCTGAGGCTGGAAATGAGCGACGCCGTGTGAAGCTTCGACGTCACAGAGTGAAACTGTTGAAGCGAACTGGTCGTTCTGCTGACAGGAAATGCTCAGCACACCTGTTCAGCTCTTACCTGTTTTCTCCCCTCGGTCTCCTCGGTCTCCTTTCTCCCCCTTCAGCCCTCTTTCTCCTCTGTCACCTGAGGTCAGAACAGAAAAACAGACCGAACATCATTCACACACAGACAGAAGACATTCGTCATCGACTCATCTCTGGCTGAAACGTGACCAGAAAACATCAGCAGAATGTGAGTTTCAGCGTTTTCCCCCTCCATGTTTGACATCCTGCGCACAGGTGGATGACTGATAACATCCAGTGACTTCCTGTTTTTCGGGTTACACGTCTCATGTGGGCACAAACACGGCGACAGCTTCACGTTTTCAGACGGCCTCACGCCCGCTTCCTCTCCTCGTTACTCCTCTCACAGGACGCCTCTGAGAGCGTCCGCCCTGTAATCTTGCCTTGTGATTTGGACATTAAATGTGAAATTAGAGGACAGCCGCCCTGCGTCTGCTGCTTAATTTACCTCCAGCAGCTGTGGTTGGGTGTGTTTTCTGCTGGGAGGTGGAGGTGAGTGCGGTCGAACGACAGGAAGTGGAGACAGAAGGATTGAAAACAGATTTTTTTGGACGTCGATGTTCGGATGCTGGAAAATGAATCAAACGCTGCAGCGCTCCATCGGCCTCAGTAAAAATCCTCTCATTTGAGGTTTCTGCACGGCACCTCCGACCAATCAGCAGCCTGGGTGTGACGTGACTGCGTCTGTTTCAGCCGAGAGCTTCAAACCACACGTCTGTTTTTGCCATGAAGCTATAAGAGGATCAGCTTCACGTCCTTTCATTGGACTCTGTTTTCACGTCCAAGACCACAGACCAGCCGCCAGCCGAGGGGGGGCCCGGTCCCACCTCCTGTTTCTCCCTGTGCGTCCAGGACCGGAAGCTGACATCACGCCCTGCCTCAGCGTCACCTCCATCTTCACCACATCCTCAACAACTAAACAACAAGAAAAACACCAACACGCTGAAGCTGCTGCTGAATCTGCCTCCGATCCTAAACTGCACCGTTAGTTTCACGTGCTGCTCGTCCTGAACGGCAGCTGTGGCTCAAAGTCTGAGAGTCACGTCCTTAAAGCTTCACTGATTAGCACTTTTAGCCCCGTTAGCAGCTCCACCAGCCATCACTTTCTGTACAGACATTGACGGAGTCCAGAAGATGCGTCCTAATGACGGTCAGCCATCCTCCGACGCCACCAGCAGGCCGTGACTGTGGTTTATCAGCAGGTCACTTTGTGTTCGCTGTTAATCAGCAAATACCAGCATGCTAACAAGCTAAACACTAACACTGAAGCATTGTCACTGTTAGCATATTAGCACACTGACATTAGCATTTAGCTCGCTCAGCCTCAGTGCTAGCATTAGCATTTAGCTCAGCCTCTCAAAGTGCTAGCATGGTTACACTCTCTTACTCCTCTTCTTAGCTAACAATGCTAAAACAGTCACCAAACTCTGCAGCTGTGTTGAGCTTCTGAACGTTTCCTCAGCTCAAAGTTTGACTGTGAGCAGCAGTTTAAGGCTTTGATGAACCCACAGTGAGCTGCTTCAGCAGGGGACATGTGACTGATGGACACAGTGGACATTTCAGCAGCGTCAGCACCCAGATGTTGTTCTCAGAATCAAAACAGAGATAGACCTGGTGAAGCAGACTTCATCTTCGTCTTTGCTAACATGTTAGCCACGATCACTGGATGATGTGTCTCTCAGCTGATCCGTGAAGCTTTACAACCAGAGAGAGATGCACTCTCTGCTTGGTCTACCTCCATTCATCTATCAAAAGCAACCATGACGCTTCCCAGTGCCCCCCCCCACCAAACTCGTCACCCTCCACTGGTTCGTTAAACCACAGCCAGACTCCAGATGGGAGGACGCACAGACAGACATTGTTGTAAACTGACAGAGTGTTGACGGCCAAACATCCGAGAAGATCCTCGTTTTCTTCACCACTGTGTGTGTGTGTGTGTGTGTGTGTGTGTGTGTGTGCGTGCGTGCGTGCGTGTGTGTGTGTGCGTGCGTGCGTGCGTGCGTGCGTGTGTGTGTGTGGTATTCTGCTTCACATGATTAACTTGTCCATTAAACAGCGTCAGCAGCTTTCTGTGTTTCACACAGTTCATGTGTCTTCAGCCATGGAGGCTTCTGCTGCTCTGCTAATTGTCCACGTCCTCTTGTGCTGGACGCGTCCACCGCATGACCACACGCTGCGAGATGGCTTGGACACGTTTCGCTGATCAGAATACAACAACACATAATCGTTTGTGAAACAAATGCTTCCATCATGTGAGATCTGGAAGCAGGAGGCCAATAACCAAACAGGCCAATGAAACATAAACTGTGGCCATTAAACAGATGCTGTTTTCCCCAGAGCCAGAAAACTGCTGCTGGAGAGCAGAAAGCACATTGTTGAGTCATTAAAGTTATTATCCCGCCGGCAGCTGCTGGTCTCAGCTGAGACGTCCAGAGCTGTTCACGTCCACCACTTCATCGCTGACCAGCACCTTTAGTCTGCTCTGTTGTTCTTCATGTCCTTTTATTAAAGCTGTTTTTTTTAATGGTTGATTGATTGATTGATTGATTGATTGATTGATTGATTGATTGATTGATTGATTGATTGATTGATTGATTGATTGATTGATTGATTGATTGATTGTTTGTGCTAGCTGGTAGTCTGAGGCTAAAAGTAACTGCTGGATGTTTGTCTGCTGTTACTCGTGGAGTGTGACAGTTCGAAGAGACAGAGGTCAGCGGTATAAATGAACCTTTTGCTCTTTCAATACAGTCTGTGAACTTACTGTGCTGTTAGCAAATGAGCTAACGGTCATGCTACCTGACAGTTAGCATGCCGTTAGCATGCTGTTAGCTTTCCTTTTCAATAAAGCTCCTCATTGATGAAATGATGTGCAGTCCAGGAAACAGAACTCTGGGCAGATGTTTGTAGTTCTGGTTGTTTTCCACAATCAAATATTTATATTTAATATTGGCCCTGATGCTTTCTGGTGCGACCACGTCTTTTCAACGTTAACCCGACAGCTCGTCTCTATTTCAGTGAATCCGGTTTCCTTAATTGCACCGATTGAACTGAATTGAACTTCTCGGCTCTGTCTTCATTTCCAGCAGAGTTACAGAGACCAGCAGCAGGCGTAAAAATGAAGGAAAGCAGAGTGGAGTCTGGTGCAGAGTGACGGACGCATGCGCACTCAGAGGACAACAGATCAGCCTGGTCCAAGGCTGAGACAGCCACTGGCCAACAAAGGGACTGTGAGACTCCAGCGATGGACATTTCAGCCAAACCCAACACTGATCGGCAACAGCTGTTGGCTAACACACATGCCTCACACACACACACACACACACACACACACGCTGACACAAACAGACTGCAGCGTCTTATCGTGTTCGTCACGGCTGTGTTTCCCTGCAGTATCCAGAGCGTCTCTGCTTTGTTATGGTTGGCACCGCTCGGCTGGTGATGCCAGAGTGGAAACATCAGCCCAACACAACCTCTGGATGGACGGACGGACGAGTGGATGAGTGCATGGAGGACAGGCAGAGCCAATGAGGACGTAAAGAAGGTCATCAAGGTACAGAGTGTTCACTGAAAGGCGAGAAGCTGGCATCACATCCAAACTGTGTCTCCTTGGAAAATTTGACCACTGGTTCAAAGACACGTGTTTACAGTGAGCAGTGGAAATCTGCTGGAGACACAGGAAGCTGAAGGACTTCTAACGTCTCCTACGACGAGTAACGGGATGTCCAGCTGCCTCCACAGTCAGAGCCGACGTGGGCTGATGGAGGGACAGCAGGCTGAGAGGACGATCAGTGGATGGAGACAGGCCATGGACGTATGGACAGACCTGAATGTCGTCCTCTCAGAGCTCTTTTGGCTCTTTGGATTTGGCCTCGTACGTTGGTTTCTGGGTGAATTCACACGTGAATGAATGAAACCACTGCTCTCAGTGGTCCTGACGGCTCAAACTGGGATCCTCCAGAGACCCTCTGAGGTGTTTATGATGCTCAGGAATGAATTCAGCTTCGTCCCTAAATGATTCGATGAGGTAAATATTTGTCTGGAAACGATGTTTCTTTGGAGTAAACAAACGAAGCTCCAACCATGAAACGCTTCCAGCCTCCATGTTTGATGGTGCGAGGAGAACAGCGCCCCCTGCTGCTCGTGTGAAGGACTGGCTTTCTTCTCTGCAGACGGCGTTCGATCGGAGCTGCGAGCGCCCTGAAAACACTCAGCTGTCTGGAGTTTCCCTGACGCGTGAATGATGAAGTGCTGGCTGAGCGTCGCCTCACAGACGATGAGTCCTCTCTGGACGACGCTCAGCTGTTACAAACATGACCGTTTAAAACTGATGAAAGGCAAAGACGCACCTCTGGGACCGGCCGGTCCAACCTCCCCTTTCTGTCCCTGAGCGCCATCGACCCCGACGGGCCCTTTGATGCCTCGAGCGCCCTGGATGCCTTTCTCTCCTGTGAACCCTGAAACACAAACACACACAGGAAACATGACTGAAGTGATCAAAGTGTGACACGATGAGCAGCAACATCAGCCTGAACGTCAGCCGAGACGAGTCAAACGAGCTCGACCGCCGCGACATTTCTCTGCTTTCATAGTGAATCATGTTCAGCGTGTGTGATTCAAAGGTTTCAGCAGATGTTTCCAGAGGTTGAACTTAAAATGTGTGTTTTCAAAAGCCATCGCTGACAGTCAGAGTTGATTCTGTGGAAGCGAGAGCGTGTCGAGGTCCCGCCCATACACACACCTCAATGACAGGTTAGGATCAACCTGCGTTAGGATTATGACCTGCGCTGCAGGCAGCCACCAGGGGGCGATCGACGGCTTTATATACTCAGTGTTTCCACGAAAATTCCAATCAAATCCGATCCAAGCCACCAATAAGAGAAGCTGCTGCCTGTAATGAGGTCTTAACGTCTGTTAACAGCTCATTTAACTTTTACTGTTAAAATCACTGCAAGCTGCTTCAAACTGAAGGTGACATCGTGAGGACATGTCCAGGCAGCCTCGATGCTCCTGTCCTCCTCAGTCTAACATCGGTTGTAGAGGACACAGAGACGCTGGGAGTGACGATAACGTCGGTCTTTGTCTTCTTCCACCGTCCCTCTCTGATCGCCGTCAAACCTTCGTGCTGCGGCGCACAGCGAGAGTCTGTTTACAAACCGAGCGCTAACGAGTTATTGATCGCTGCGTTGACGAGCGTCTGATGAGCTCTGATCGCTCTGCTGTGACTCCTCAGCAATCAGAGTGAAATCATTAGACTGATGCCTCAGAGCCAGAGGCACAACATGAGCTGATGATGGACGACGCCATGTCCTCTGCCGCCCTGCCTCTGTGCTGTGAGGGGTCAACCCCCCCCGCACACACACAAACCCACAGGGGAAACCCATCAATCACAGTTTGGAGGAGAGTTCTCTGTGTTCTGCAGGACGGTCCAACCACGTCCATCAACAAGTCCAGAAGGACTGCGTGATGGATCTGTTTGGCTTCAGCACAAGAGGACAACTGCAGGACATGTGGCGCGTCAGAGACATCATGTCGGCCGCTCGGAGCGTCGCTTTGAGCGGGAAACCGAGCCGATCACATCAATGTTATTAACGTATTCATGTTCGGGTTTGGGGGTTTGTCTTTTGTGTTTCTAGAAATCAGTTTGAATTGTTTTTATAAATAAAGGTTAAATTTGAAGGAACAAACAAACAAAAATGGCCTCTGTACGGCTCGTAGGCTGTAATTGAACCCTACAGAGTGACCATCATCATCATCATCATCATCATCATCATCATCATCAGACGTGATTAAAAGCCTTCTTCTCCCTCAGACCGCGGCTCCATGAGCGTGGGGGTGCTTCTGCTTTGGTCCTGGGGGGTTTCCACTCTCTTTGTTATGCTCCATGCTTGCTAATAAAAAGCCTTCCTGCGTCGCTGCAGTTCAAACTCTTTCTGTTCAGTTTTTCCTGGAACCGTGGCGGCGGCGGCGGCGGCGGCGGGGGGTTTCCTTTCAGCGGGACGATAATGCTTCTTGGAAACGTCATGTGAGCGCTGCAGTCCATCGGCCCGGGAATGTGGGATGGATGATGACAGGGAGCAGCTGAGGGCGGATGATTCAGGAGGTGCCACGCTGGACAGAGTCCAAACGCCCGCAGCGTCCCGTCGCGCGTGTCTTACAGCATGTCTGAAGGTCCGGAGGTGCCAGCTCTGTCTGGACCAGGACTCGTGTTGTGGTTTTGGTGGAATTACCTGCGAGACAAAGACAGATGAGCCGTCCCTCCGGGCCTGTCCACACCCTGCTGAAAACACATCCGAAGCCTGGAGCCGTTCCTCCTGCAGCAGATTTATTCAGAGCTCGCTGCATGATTAGTGCAACCGAATGTGATCGCAAACACAGAGCTGATACCAGCAGCAGGTCTGCTCTGCATGACAGGCCGCTTCATCTTCATCTTCATCTTCACCGCTCAGTCCTCTTCCTCTGCCATCAGACAGGCCTGGGACTCAAAGCTGGTGTTTACTGTTCGTTTCGTGAAGCGTTTTGTGACCTTTGCTTGTACAAACAGTGCAGTGAGTCAGAGAGGCGTGACGAGCGAGCGTCTCACATTCACTAAACTGATTTAACACCAGCCGCTTTCATCTTCCTTCATGGGACACAAAGTTTGAAGTGAACTTCATCAAACTTCTTCTCGTTTGTGCGATCAGTGCTTCCATGCTGACTCCTGACAGGAAGCGGAGAGACTGAAAAGCCTTTAAAACGTGTCAGGAGATCATCTCACGTTCATGTCGTACACAAAGGCTTCTCCACCTTTCAGACCTCACACTTTGAGACTTTGCAACCCGATCGGCAGAATAAACGCTGGCATCGTTCGTTCCTGCAAGCCGCGGACATGTTGAAACTTTCCTTTGTTTCACTTTTCAGTTTCATGTGCTGACAGCGCTGCGGTGAAGGTCTGCGTAGTTTAGCTCAAAAACCACTCGGTTATGGTTATAAAGATGATCTTTTGTCTTAAAATAACCTGGTTTACAGCCATGAGAAGCTCTGGAAAACATCCCCACGTCTTGTTTTTGTTGTGCGAAACACAGCATGAACAGTAGTCTGCTGCTCGGCGGTCACCTAGCCCCCCCCCCCCCCGCCCCCTCGTCCTCAGGAGACTTGAACCGCCAACCTGAAGGACATCGCTTTGATTACTGCTGTAGAGACGTTCACGTGAAACTAACTCAGCGTGTCGGAGGCCTGACAACAGAAACGTATGTTTTATTCTGGAGGCTTGGCTCGGAAAGGAAAAGAGAGGACAGACGAAGACAAGCACCGCAGGTCCAAAGCCTGGACGTGGATCAGGACGTCCCTCCATGAGCGTGGCATCGATCCTTCGAAAGCTCACTTCACCGTTTGGACTGATTTAACGTTCATGCAGCTCAGTCTCTGACGACGGCTCGTCTGCTCGTACCCACCTCTCAAGCCCGTCAGCCCAGGAGCCCCAGGGGGCCCCAGCGGTCCGCTGTCCCCCTTCTCTCCCCGTGGCCCCGGAGGACCTGCAGAAAGAAACACAGCTGATGACACAAAGCACGAGTGACGGCACACCAACAACACAAATTCATCATCAGCCATCTTTGAGTCCTTCAGCAGGTCGAGCGTCCCGTCGTCCTGTTTGTAGTGACGTCCGTCCTCAACTCTTCTCTTGTCCTCTGTGAAAGGTTTGTTTGGAATAAAACAGGTAGAAGACGCTCGTCCACCGACTCTACAGCGTCTTCAGTTTTACAGCGTGTTGGAAAAATCACAACAAGGACCATCAAGACCAGTATGAGCCCAACACACACACACACACACACACACACACACACACACACACACACACACACACACACACACACACACACACCAAAACATGGCCATACTGGGTATTAAAACTGGTCTCAGGATTCAATCCAAAGGTTTGTTGTTCTTGGAGAGAGAGAGAGGGAGGGAGAGGGGGAGAGAGAGGGAGAGTGGGAGAGCAGGGGGGAGAGAGAGCGAGGGGGGGGGAGCGGGGGGGGGATCGAGCTCTGGCCACAATGAGAACCACATGTTGGACGAGGTGGACCACAGCACAGCCTGTGGGAATGTTTAACGATCGGCCGTTCGTCATCGTTCTGATCCTTCAGAGCTCGAATCTTCTTCATCTGCACGTTTCTGATGGCCAGAAGCTGCTGATGCAGGTCTGCTGCACACAGGTGAGCACAGGTACTGAGAGGTCAGAGGTCACATCCACAGGTGACAAACATGAAGTACAAAGACAAATGTCAGGACAGGAAACCCTGTGAGGACGGCTGCTCCTTCAGCTACATGCTAACGTCAGCATGCTAACATGCTAATGTTTAGATGGCGTGATGTTTGCCACGCCCCCCAGTTTACTTCATCATGTCTTCACTGATCAAAAGGTCACTTTCAGTGCCATTGATCTGGAGAATGACTGCGAGGTCCTCATAAGTCCAGTAAGACAGACATGCCTGCGTGTCTCGGCTGGGTCTCCTGAACTAACTGCGTCCTCGTTAATGGTTTGTTTGAGCTTCAGGTTATTAATCTCTGGCTCTCAGAGTCCATTCGTTCATTCAGCTGACAGCGTTTCAACAAAAACAAGAGCGGCGGCCCCCGAAGGATCGGCCTGAAAACGTGACGGCACCGAGGCCAAGAACACAACACGGCGTCCAGTTCGTCCGTCCAACGTCCAGCCCGAGCTCAGCCGTCCCCCTGTCCTTCACATAAGCGTGGAGACAGCCGGCCTCAGCGGAGACGGACTGAACGTGTATGTTCAATGTAAGAGGAGATAAGGAGCGTGTAGGAGCATCCATCACGACGATGGAGGACACATTAATCAGGTTTTATTGGAGGATTCAGTCGCTATAATAAGGAACAGATGGACGAACGGGGCAGAGCGCTCAGTGTTTGTCCCTGATTTAAGAGGACAGGCTTTCTACAGAGCAACACAGAGACATTTACGTATGTAGACGGAGGACATTTGTTCTGGAAATCCTCTGAACATGAGATCAGATGTTCTTTAGAAATAGACGGACGCCCACAGGCAGCTGTAACGATGCTAAGCTAACGATCGTTGGTTAGCACTCAGCTTAACCTCCAGGACGGACTGAAGGAGGACAACGTCTTTACGGCACAAACAAACTGGACTGAAGCCAATCAGACGACGCAGAGCTGAAGAGGACAAGAGGACGCTAACAATAACAAATAAACAAATAAATAAATGTGAATTATCTTGTGCTTCTCTGCTCTCAGATCGAGCTTCATGTTTGGCCTTCAACACTTGTCTTTGAGGAACTTTCCAACAGAACAAACGTGAAAGTCAAAAAGTCTGAAGGAGCGACTGAAACATGTTTTCAACCAGCAGCAAACAGAAGAGCTAAAGAGCAGAAGCATCAACGAATCAGTCAGAAACGCTTCAGACTGATTTTGTCTTAACCCTGACACACATTTCAGACTGTTCGCCTGCACAAGAGCAAAGACTGAAAACTGGTTTTTAAAGGAAACTCGATGAGAAAACGGGTGAAATGAATCACTTTCAAGGCAAACAACAGGGACGCTGTCAAATCTGGACGTGGATAAATGTCCACAGGACATAAAGTCAGCAGACGGACACGTGTTCCTCTGTCTGTCCTCAAGCTCTGTCAGTGTTTTTTTAGCCTTTTTTGTAAGAATTTAATGAAAACTGATAAAAAAGTGACATTTCTCAGTGTGAGAGTGTAAAGGAGCGACGGGACTCAAAGCAAACAGTCAAAACGGACATTAATGTCCTCAGACGACGCCGAGGCTGTAAATGTCTCCAGACCTCAGATCAGCTCGTAACCTGATGGACACAAACTCAACACAAGCTCAGCAGCAGGTCGTCCTGTCCTGATGTCTCTGATGTCTCTGATGTCTCAGTCACGGTCGTGAAGTCATCACCTCAAACACTGAACACAAAGAAAGCTGACAGACTGGTGGACGTCTTCATCAGCTTGCAGTCTTCATCGCTGCCTTCACTGACGTTCAGGAGCGTCGACATGTGAAACAACGACAGAGGATTCAGTCAGCGATGACATCACTGACCTCTGAAATCCATTGACCACGTTCAGGTTTGTGTCCCTCATCGAAAAGACTGCAGGACACGTCTGAAGCAGCTTCTCATGAGTCTTCATCATCAATGCAAGCAGCACCATGAGCATGAACGTCAGCGTGAGTCAGGCAGAAATTAAAGGCAAACACAGAGAAGAAGAAGAGCGAGCAGAGGAGGATAAACATGGATGGAGATGTAAAGCGTTTCTTGGCGAAGGTGACTGCCAGCGAACAACAAACGGCCCGCGGAGCTTAAACTAATGACAGAGCTCAGCGCCTGACTTTCTTTCTGGACCGAGCGTCTAAATTTAACCCACAATTGTTTCCAGGCTCAGGAGAAACAGCGTCCCACCCACATGTGAGGCAGATCAGGACCCGGGCCGCGTCCCCCGCCGGCGTTACGTCATAGCATACCTATTCTGCCTCTAACGAGGCTCGAGAAGCCGCTGTGCGCCGCGGCAGTCAGACCGCGTCAGGACTGATCGAACGTGAGGAGACGATTCTCCGGCTCGCCGTCCCACGTTTGTTCAGTCGCTCTGCAAACACGCAGCCGCTCAGAGTTCCACCCAGAGGGCTTCAGTACACCGAGTCAACGTCTCGTGTTCGCCAGCTGTGGTCACATGTTTTTCATATGTTTCTGCTCTCGTTAGCTCGACGGGATCTCTTTAGATCCAGTGTTGTTTTGTAGATTCCTCATTGTTCTTCTCATGCAGCAGACTGTTACCCATTAAGTCCTCTCTTTGTCTACTTTTTATGCTTTTTGATGTACATAATTCCTCTCTTCTGTTGCGGTGACGTAACCTCTGCAGGGTTTGGTCTGAATATAAGCTTCCACTTTGCAGCTTTTGACTGAAAGCAGCTCCATCACTGAGTCACTGAGCAGTAAAACCAGGACGACATGTGAAAGCACTGAGAGCTCGGAGGACTGAAGCTCAGCCCCAAACCACAGACACTCAGGTGGACGTGAAGAACACCCACAGAGACACTGTTGAGACCGGAGCTTTGTGTCCTAAAGTCACCAGCACAGACACATGATGCAGGACGTGGCTTTGGTTGGAGGGAGGAGACCCTAACCTTATCTAAACCTAACCCTGCTGACAAGACGTCTGAGCGTCTCTGGGTGAAAAAGTCTCTCATGGACGGTCCAGAGTGAACTCACGCTCATTTAAACGCTGCTGAAAACCCTCTTTAGTCCAGTTCTTAACGCTTGACCTGCAAATCACCCAAACAACTGACAGGAGCACTAAAGCAAGCCTCGAGGGCCCTAAGGGGGCACCTTGGCTGAGGAGAGGGGCACTTGGACGTCTCGAGTGGCCCTCTGATGTCACACTTGGACTAAAGTGAAGGACAGAATTGTCCCTTTGGGAGCAGCCAAGTCCTGGTTCAGTTAAAGGTTTTAAGCAGCAGACGCTCATTTCTCTCAGCTGACCTTCTAGGATGGTGACGTTCTTCAGGGCCATGGAGTGCTCCCAGTCCTTCAGGCGGAGGTCCTCTGTGATCGTGTTCAGGATCTCCATCTCGTTCCTCAGCTGGGCCTCCGTGTGGACGTGGGTCACCCACAAACTGCTGGTGTCCTCTGTGATGTTGCTGATCTGGATCTGAGCAGCACAGGAGGACGCTGACGGTTAGCTTCTGAAACGACCTCAGAGTTACTGCACAGGTGTGAGACCAACCTGCAAGTCTTGTATCTTCAGGTGGTGAATGCTGATGTCGTTGCTGAAGGTGTGATTGACAGCTCCCACCGTCCAGTTAACCTCGTCCACCTTCTCTCTCAGCCTGCTCACCTGTCCTGAGGTGTCCCTGAAAGTGAACAGAAACAAGCACAACTTCATCCTTCATCTCATGACTCCATCATTCTTCACCGCGATGCTTCAGACGAGGACCTTCCCTGTGCTCTAAATACCTGAGCAGAACTTCCTGGTTGCGGAGCCAGGTGGAGGCTCGGGACACCTCCACACTCAGCCCCGTCACGTTCCTGCCGGTGGACGTGCTCAGAGAGGACAGCCTGTCGTCCAGCTGCACGAGGTAGGCCTCTGACTGCAGGGAGTGAGCCTGGACGCTCCTCAGCTCCACCTCCAGACCCTGTGGGACAAAGAGACAATGTCCACCAGTGTCCATTATAACCCCACCCTCAAAACCACACCCAACCCACAGACCTGCAACCGGCCGAGAGACGTCAGAGTGACGGCTGCCTCAGAGCGACTCCTCCGGAGCAGCTGCCCGAGGGCACGTCAGCAGCTGACAGCTGACCAGCCACCCTCTGCTACCTCAAATTTGTACTTCAGTACTTGAGCAAAGTACTGAGTTACATACATGTACATACTTTATTTTCTACTCTATGTCCTGCATACTTCTTTATCTTGACCCCTCTGTGCCTCTGCGCTTGCTTTTTTAATACCTGCTGGCTGTAACCACTTAATTTCCCTGGTGTGGGATCAGTAAAGTCTTATCTTATCTTATCTTATCTTATCTTATCTTATCTTATCTTATCTTACAGTCCAGCACTGCGCTGTGATGTCCTCTGACAAACTGCTGCATCGGCCCCTCAAACACACACAGACTCACATGTGTTTCTGCTGAGAGGCGTGTGGTCACATGACGAGTGTTTCTGGACGGACTCTGAATCGATCCTTCATCACCGAACACCTCCTCACCGTCACCCTCCACTCATGCCCTGCATCAGGTCCCGGGTGTGTCGTACCTTGATGAGGATCTCCAGCCTCTGCAGCCAGTCGCTGTGGTTGTGGAAGAGGTTCTCCAGTTTCCAGATGTTCTCCAGCAGGTCGGCCTGGGCGGACGCCTCGCCCAGGGTCTGCTGCAGCAGCCGAGAGCGCTCCGACATCCGGGTCACGTTCTCCATCAGCACCTCCTGGCGCTGCGAGGAAACCTGGGAGCGAGAGACTGGGAGGGAGAGAGGAGGAGAGAGAGTGAGAGGTTATTCTGGGTGTTGATCACTGATCCCTCAGCGACAGCAAAGTCCCCAAATCGAGCTTCAGTCATCATCGATCACTGCCGTCAGCTCGAGCGAGGCGGCGTCTTAATGCTCAGCAGATGTCGATCCGCTCGCCTGCACTCACTCTGCTCGTCTATTCAAGCTGAATGTATTGTTTGGTTAAATCGAGACCTAAATGTTTTCATGACTTGGGGAGCAGTTTGCAGACTTGGCTGGGTGTGAGGGTCTGTGCTGTGCTGACGACATATTGTGGAAACTCTGTCTTCATTGTGACTGATGTTGAAGTTGGCCTCTGCTCGTTGCTGTTGGTCCAACGCTCGCAGGAGACGCAGTGCTCGCCCAAAGCCCTTCTTTCAAAAGATATGACATCTGGAAAGTAACTGACAGCATTTTAAGTACTTGAGTACACATCTGAGGTACTTATACCTTAAGGACATCCACTTTATATCAGCTAATACTCCATCAGAGTATAAACCTTTACTGCGTTTACCTGACACTAAAGTTGGTGCTTACACAGAATCCACGGCCTCAGGGGGCGAAGGCTAATGTTCGGGGGCTTCTGGCGTCGCCAGCACGTCTGAATAATGGATAACAGATATCTGAGCCAAGACTTCCTCCTCTGTGCTGCCGGTCAGTGTTTACAGTCCGATTAGCAACTTCAGATGTGAAGACGACCTTTCAGCTAATCTCCATAAACATTTATCTGCAGATAAATGTTTAAAAGGCTAATAACAAGCTCAGCAGTCGTAAAATGACAGCCAGCGGGTTCAGAGACGTTTCTGAAAGTTCACCAGCCGGCTCAAACCCGACCGGTCAGCAGAGGACAAACAGAAACGTCTCGTCCCTCTGACTCGACGCTCACGATGAGCTTCACAGTCTTCTCGGCCTCCTCGTGTCACATTTCAGACGTCTTTGCTGTGAGCAGGTCCTTCAGGAAGTCACTGATCCTCACATGGTTTCATTTAAACAAATCATCCCTCGTTTGACGAAGGACATCTGTCAGCTCAGGAGCTCTGCTCGGATCTTCACGTCCGTCCAGGACTCAGAAAGCTCTTTACGTCTCTTCACTGCCAACTCCACGATCAAAACTTAAAAACTTAAAACTTGTTTGTGGACGACGGCAGAGATCAGTCGAGCGCCTCCAGCTGACAGAAAACTGGTGCTGAAAACATGTCCATGTTTGTCCAGCGCTGGCGTCTTTGCTCGGGTCTCCTGTGTCCTTCAGGACAGACGTGTCTGAAGACACAGGTAAGATAGTTTGTCTGCAGACCAGCTGCTGCTGACTGTCCTCTGGTCCAGGATGGACCTGGTCCACAGGGTCGGGGGGCGTTTGTGGTTTGTGGAGCCTTCGTCTGGAAATGAAGACAAGCAGCCTTCGTGTCCTCGTCTTCGTCTCTATTCAACACTCATTTTTATTTTTCTTGAATTAGTTTTACGTTGTCTTTTAATTGATCTGCTTTGCTTTTTTGTCTGAAATCAAATTCAGATCTAGATTTTATAAACTCCAGTGAGTGTTTGTACATTCATGAAATATGTTCTTTCATATGGTTCATTATTATTCAAAGGGAAGGATCAAAGTCCAGACGTCTGCTTTCTGTCTTTGTGACCACATTAATCATCTCTCGACCTTTTGGAGGAGGACTGATCAAAGTGCTGAACTGTAAACGAAGCAGTTTAATATCCAGAGAGAAGAAGAAGAATCAGGCTTAATGATGGAAAAATGTCAGATTTCATAACGAGCAGGCATCAGGATGTAGTGGAGTACTTTTGAATACTAGTACTACTATCTTTTACTTGAGTACTTCTGAAGGCTCAGGAATGAGGACGAGGACAGCATGTGTTCCTTTGAGGACTCGTCGATCTGAACTCCACACGTGTTTATTTAGCTGAAACATCACATTTCTGACAGTTAACGTATTACTGATGAACCTTTCTTCTCTGTTCTTGGCGGCGGTGTAAAGGCGCTTCCTTTGACCGTGCCTAATGAGAAAAAGCTCCTCGGTTTCATGTTGTGTTGCGAGCGCGTCGCATGGTAACGGCTCGATAGCCCGGGAGATGCTTTGAAAGCAGATCCCGGTCGTTCCGCCATGACGTCGTTCTCTCGGCGGGACGGCACGGAGCGCCGTGTGCAGAGCGCTTCAGGCGGAGAAAAAAGGACTATTTGAGAAATGAGAGGAAGCAGATAATTCCCTGCACACATGCTCTCTGACACACTGATGCCCGAACGACAAACGAATGCTCCGCACATCCACCAGGCCGATTAAAGCGTGTTTTCGTGGCTTCGTGTGTTGCATCGAGGCCGAGCGACGCCTGCACGACCTCAGGGCAAGAAGAGTGCGGCACGCCACACTGCTGCAAACAAAGCGCCGGCGCTCCCGCTCGTTAAGCGTGTTAGTTTCATCCCTGATGACCTGAAAACTAAATAAGCCAAAATGTGCCCACTACACAGAGCTCTTAATCACTAAATGATGGTCTGTCAGCGGCGGCGTTTTTTCAGAAGAACACACACATTCAAGATCGACCAGGACGGCAGAGTTCAGACTTTCTCTGCCAGAAGAAAAGGAAGGACAGCAGCACGGAGACGATGGAGGACGAGGGGAGGTGAAAGGAGAGACGCCAAAGAAAGAAAAATGAAATGCAGGTGAAGAAGAGGAGTCTTTGGTGAAGCAGTCCTCACTCTGCGTTTGACAGGGCTGGAAAACAACATGGAGGAAAGTCCAGGACGGACATCACGGCGGAAAGACAAAGCTTGGTTTGTGAGGGTCATGAGCAGCAAAGTGATGAAGAGCATGATGGTCATCATCAAGTTTTTTCTGTCTAAATATTGTTGATGATGATTAAACTTTCTGCGTCTGATGTGCGTCTCCAGCTGCTGACTGACTTCAGCACCAGCAGTGAAGGCGCAGACGCTCCAATCAGTGACTGCAATGATCAGTCAGAGTCGTCCTGACTGAAGCTGTGTGATTGACTCCTGATGTCAGAATACCAGGTTACTGGTTTTATTGGTTTGTTAGTTGTGTTGCTGTTCAGCTCCTGAAGGGTCGTCCTTCGCTCATCTGATTGGAGCTGTCGTCTGTGGGATGGTCGTACTCACAAACACTGCGAGCGTGGGTCAGAGAGCAAACCATAAGAAGATGATGGAGGAGAAAAATGAAGGTCCACGGTGGTCAAGCCAAACATCTGCCTCTTTAACAGTTTTCCCAGCAGTAACAAAACACCCACGAACGCCACATTTCTGTCAGATGGCTCAAAGCTACAGACGGAGCAGCGGGACAGAGATCAGTGTCCAGACTGTGTGGCTTCACAGTGAAGGTGCAGGGTTACATCAGGCTGTTTGTGGGCTGTGGATTCAGGACACGGCGTGCTGTTAGAGCGAGGCGCAGAAACATCATCAGATCTTGTTGCCAGAACACATTTGAGATTTTCCACATTGTGTCTGAAGGAATAATCAATCAGCATCAGAACTAATTAATGTCCAACCAAGCCTCAAAGGTCGGTGTCAGGGAGCTGAAGGGAGGACGAAAGCGTGTCGACTCGCAGCGGAACGAGCTGGAAACACTCTGACACCCTGGAGCAGCGTGGATACAGCTAACATGCTAGCAGCTAGTTACACAGCAGATGCTGTCTCTGACACAGGAGCTCTGGAATCTGTCCTTCTCGCTCCTCTTTGGTCTCCACCAGCTCCTGAGGGAACATCTGGCTCTTCAGCGGCTCAATGCTGCACTGTGTTAACCAGGTGTTTGGTACGAGACAGGTGTCCTGATGAAAATCAAGGTTTAAGTATCCGCTTGGTGTTTTACTGCGAGACGCATCATCAGTGACATTCAACGCCGTGCCGAAGCATTTCCACCCTGAACTGCAGAGGACAGCCTCGCTAACACAGACTCAGAGCTAAGCTAGCTAAGCTAAGCTAAGTGGACATATCTTTCTGTCCTCAGCCCTCAGTGTCAGACTGAGTCTTTCAGGTGAGTGCTGTGTGAGGATGATGAGGGGCAGTGAGAAAGATGAGCCCGACGCCTGACGAGCCGTTTCAAACCTCGCACACTGCAGCTCTGTCGGATGGGAAAGTCATGCACAGAAAACAAACACACACACGCACGCACACACACACACACACACACACACACACACACACACACACACACACACACACACACACACACACGAGGACACGGCTGCGATACTCAGAACAGATTAGTCCCAAATTCACAGCTTCATGGTCTTTGAAACCTGCTGTGGTCACTCGGCCCTCATGGATCAGATGATGGAGAGTCGGCCAGCTCACCAGCTGGACTCTGTCCTCACAGCGTCCTCTGAGTGGACTCTGGCCTCACAGCGTCCTCTGAGTGGACTCTGTCCTCACAGCGTCCTGTGAGTGGACTCTGTCCAGCAGCATTGTATCTGCAGTCAACAGTGAACACTTTCAGTTAGCAAACAAGCGCTAACTACAGGCTGAGAGTCACTGACGGGACATATGTGATGTGTTCAGGCGCCGTCATGGCGGCTGGAACTGGGTGAGTCAAACAAACACGTCCATCGACTGAAGGTGTCCTGTGGAGGTTTGTTCTGGTTTGCTTTTACTGTTTCTGACCGAAACGCTCTGATCTGATCTGAAATCTTTGTTCACATGCATGTTTGCCAGCTCGCAGACTTCTCTTACAGGATACTGTGAGACAGTGTTTCAGTCCCTGTTTGTTTATTCGGCCGACTGCGTTTCCATGAATAAAACAGCTGAAGGTCTGAGTTTCGTACAAAGGAACGAACAACAATCCTTCGTCTGCTCAGGCGTCTGTGTTTTCATGTGCTGCTCGTTCATCCTGAGAACGACGGGATCTGGATCGCGGTGCGTTCACTGCACAACGACTCTGGACTTCAGATGTTCTCTGCACTTCTTCCTCTCTCCTCCTCTTCTGTGTCAGGCCTTTCAACACAACACGGAGCACACCTGAGCCTGAGCCTGAGCCTGAGCCTGAGCCTGATCCTGATCCTGAGCCTGAACCAGAACCTGAGCCTGAGCCTGAGCCTGAGCCTGAGCCTGAGCCTGAGCCTGAGCCTGAGCCTGATCCTGATCCTGATCCTGAGCCTGAACCAGAACCTGAGCCTGAGCCTGAGCCTGAGCCTGAGCCTGAGCCTGAGCCTGAACCAGAACCTGATCCTGAGC